>NW_008656552.1:64137-111094 GCF_000695815.1 Acanthisitta chloris | reverse complement strand
ACCGAACCGCACCGCGGGACACTGTCCCGCTCGCCCCGCAACTTTTCTCCGCTCCCGCTGTTAGTGTTTCTCGCTCTCCTCTCCTGCCCTCCCGACAGACCTGCCGCAAAAGCTTTTCGGCATCAGCACATGGGAATGGTAGTGGAAAAGCTCAACCGTAAGATGAGAGTGAAAGAAGTTTGCTCAGAGGTTGTCGTCTCCCCCGGCCGCGCCTGGGCGAATTTGGGGACTAGAGATGCTCAGCCAGGGGCATCCACAAACTCCAAGCCCTCGAGCGCTGTGGACCCAAATCTGCTGTGTTTGCGGCGCGGGCACCTCTCAAACCATAGTCTCATCTCGCTCACAACAAGCCTCACAAACTCCCAAGCTCCAAGAAACACTTGTCCAGACTTCAGCACCCAAACACGACCTTGTCCATGACTGTCTCTAACCCAGAGCTTGCCACGGCCCTGGTACCCTATTCTCCCTTGCTCAAAACCCTCCTAACCCAGAGCTTGCCACGGCCCTGGTACCTTATTCTCCCTTGCTCAAAACCCTCCTGAACACAGAATATCCTGAGTTGGACCCATAGGGATCATCAAGTCCAACTCCATCTCAGGCAGCAATATTTAGTAAAAATATCTCCCACTATTTCCATTCTTTTTTTTTTTTTTTTTACATTTTCACATGGTTTCTTAAGACTAAATTGATGCAGAGAGTAACTCCTCAGTTACTTTCCGTGCAAGTCCCGGAGCAGGCAGACGCAGCCTGTTATTTGCAGGAGTCAGGCTGTTAGACAATAGCCCCATTAGTGACGCTGCTAAAGAACCTGGTAAGAAGCAAAGACAAAGGACCCAATTTACTGACAACTTGCGATCTGATGTTAAACGGGATGCGACAGGGATTGCTTTCCAACCCTAAAGTGTTTTCGTGTCAGATAACAAATTTATTAATGGGATCTTTTTTCAGGTCACAAAAAATGTGACCCCACCCTCTTATGAATATTTAATAAGGGACTAAGGGCATCTTTTGCAAGACCCTAAATCTGCCAGAAACAGCCTACATGAATCAGAAAGCTCCTGCCTCTTAAAGGGGCACACAGCCCCTGAGCAGGTCAGCACAGACAGGGCACGGGAACAGCTAGTGTTTAGACATGTTGTATGGATGCAAAGTCAAGCACATACGTACACACACACACCCCCCAACATGCTGGATGCTCACCAGTAACATAAACCAGTAACGCATGCAACGAGCTAGTAATAATTATCATCTGTGCTTAAGAGAATCCTTCCTGTCCTGGACTTCAAAGTAATCTCGAGGAATTTGGATTGCTTTGGGGAATATATTACAGAATAGACAGACTTAAACTTTTCAACAGTTTCTCTTGAGGACCACCTCCTCCTCCTGCTGCATTTGCTGAGAGCATCTCTGTGGCAGCATCTGGGAAGGAGCAGCGGCAGGAACAGCTCTGTGTGTTAACACACCCTGACCAACTTCAGCTGAAACAAGGAGGGGGTTGCATGCCCAGGCAGTCCCTGCAGACCATCAGAGGATGCTCCACAGACCCATTTGCAAATCTCTTCTAGCTTGTCTTTCTCAGCACAAACTTCTCGCCCATACACAACCCTCACACACTATAAAATCACATATTCAATTCTCATTTTCCAGTACGGCCACATCCAGGTACAGGCAGCTCAATGAAAGGCCAGTGCCCTCCTCCTGCCCTGGTCACCAGCTGATCACATGCCTGTGGGCCAAGCTCTGACTCACTACATTTATAAAAAAAAGTCTCTGTGAAGCCTACCACTTTGCTCAAGGCATTTCTCTTCTTTTCAGGGGCAAAGAAAAAGCGTAACGAAGCAGTGGAAGCACAAGGCTGTGAGCTACATGCGAAGCAATAGCACAGTGCTGGCTCTGGCACTGACAGTTCTCCCTCACCCTTGGGCAAGTGACTTAGAAATTTTTGTGTTTTGCTTAGTTCGTTTTTTTTAAAAAGTATCTCTCACACTGAGGATGCTTCTTGCTCTGAGAGCTCAGTCTGCAACGTTTCTGGCCTGGCTCTGGAGTGCCCTTACACTCACCATTTCAAAGGCAGTCAACAGCCTCAACATCTCTTCCTCCTCGTCTGCAAAACGGGGATAATACGACTCATTTCAGGATCTTCTGTAGACCAATATTTGCAAAACACTTTGAAAAATGAAAGGTGCTGTCTAAGCACTGAGTGCTGGCCACAGAACCTGCAAGCCGTATTTTTAGAGCGTTTTATACCCTTTCATATAAAAGCTTCATACCTGCAAGCTCAGCCAACATCTGCTGGGGGCTAAAAAACTTCAGCCTTAGTAACGGAGATGGTAGCACTTGTTAAGTAAGGTCACCATGAAATATAATGCATTTCTAAGCCAGCAAAATATTTTAAAAGACCAAGAAGAACCATAAACTCCCACTTTAATTCCATTCAATTACGAAGAGTCATCACAGACAGAGACCATCAGACAGAGATGTTCAAAACAGAACACATAAAGTAATACATTAAAAATAACTGGGAAAGAGCATGGCAGGCTGGATGGCTATTTGGCACTGCGTGCCCAGGAGATCTGATCCATATCAAGTGGCAGTATCAACACCTAGGTGAAAGAAAATAATCACAGGACACTAAGCCCCAAGGTCCAAGTGAGAGAAATAGATTGTGAATTACAATGAATACAGAGGAATAAACGGTTTTGTTATGCCATTATTTTACAGCTACACTTTATTCACAGACTTCTGCAGGTGCCTATCTGTGGGTTTGCCTAGAGAAAAGCCTCAGCTGCTTGCAGGGCAGGGGAGAAAGAAAAAGACAAGATACCCATAAAGTGCAACCTCCTCAAACCAGAGTTAGCCTGACCCAAATTAGGAAATTTTATTTTGAGTACCAATATGAAGCAATTTCTACCTAAGACAGCAATACATCTGCTCTTGTCCTTGGGATGTTCCCCTGGGCAGGCAGGGCCAAATAGGTCCCACTGTGCTCTCTGGCAGCTGGTGGTGGGCCAAATCCTGTGCCCTGCTTCCCAGACACAAATTTGGGAGTAATTTGGGTGAACTCTGGCACTGGTGTTGCCGTGGCACGGAGGAGCCTGCCAGAGCCAGAGCCAAGCCTGGCAAGAGCAAGTGCCAAATCATGCTGCTCAGCACTCAGGCTAGAGCCACAGGCCAGTTTAAAAGCAAGCTGCTGTTTGTAGTTCTGAGGGAAAAAGCTGTCTCAGATACTATTCCCACTCCTGGATCCCCAGGCCCATTTTTGTGGGGTTAAATCATATTTTCCTGTTTTGAGAATGTTTCATTTTCCCTTGTTGCTGTTTGAAAGACCTACAAAAACAAATGGGGAAAACAACTGACTAAACAGGAAACAGTGAAACTTACTACCCACAAAGTGCTGAGAAAAAAAGACAAAGTAAACATTTTTTTTCTGGTCATTTTTAATAATCTCAGCTAATGCCCTCATGGTAAAATATCTTCAGGAAGAAAAGTGATTTTTAGGCTGATGGTGTCTAACAAAACAGAATACCAAAGCAATTAACATTTCAGTAATCCTTGTGTCCCTGTTGCTCTTCTTTCTTTGATGTGAAACTGTCATTTTCCTTATTGCCCCTGCAAATTCTGCATGAACAAGGCTCTTTAAATCCCCTCAGTGTTGTACAATGGTTTAAATTTCACTTCATGGCATGCTTTAAATTACCATTCACATCTTCATTTAATGCATCATTTTATAATGCCAGTGTTACTAGTTAATTTATATATACACAGCAGGATGTGTCAACATTCAGGTGAGTTATGAATATGATTGTGCAGGAGTTATGGAAGACATTTCAGCAAAATTATGGTTCCCTCTAAACATAAAAATATTAATAATGAATCAAACATCACAGGTAAACAACAAATTTTATATAATTGCTCCCCCCTACGCTCCTAGATAAATAAATAAATAAAAATGGGAACGTTTTTGCTCCGCGTTCATATTTGATTGATCTTAATAAATTGCCATCTCCTTTCCTAATAAACTGTAATCTCTTGTTTCCGCCACAAAGTAAAATTTATTAGCACACTCTTCTACCAGCAGGTCTGCATCACTCACAGCACAGTGTGCAAATTGTTCCAAGTATGCTTGGGCATTATTCATAATTTATTTTTCTGCCCCAAAGTACACAATATATTGAGAGGTAATCACCACTAACTGTTCTCGGTTACTTTCCCTAATTATGTGAGATGGCATTTATGTCACGTACAGTAGAGGAAATGCTGCAGTTTCCACAAAAACTCCAATTTTTTATTTTTTTTTGCCATGGGTTGAAACACAGTGTTCACACAGAGAAAACCTTCTTAGGACAGGAAAGACTGGAGGTGGTATCTGGTAGGAGATGGCAACACCTCCACTTGAAAAGAACAAGCCCTGTCTACCAAAATAACCCACTGGGCATGACAACAGCGATGGCTCCGGGAGGAAAAGTAGGTGTTTTGTCGTGATGTTAAAAGTTGCCATGGCAAGAAAAAAAACCACAGAATGAAACATCAACAAAACAAACGTCAATCAAACACATTTTTTGCCTGTTAAGTATTAACCACTGAACTCCTGGTCACCCCAGACAGATCATCTCCTGCTGCAGCCTCCCCAGGGCCCACCCTAAGGTGTCTTGGGGTGGATGACTCCAGTTTGGGGCTGGTGTGGGGACAACTGGTGTGGAACTCAGTGCTAGAAGCACTGCCCTCTCCTGGTAATCTGCCTCTGTCATCAGGAGACTTAAATGCTTCACCTCACCACAAAGAATCCCCTGGAAGAAACCAAGCCCATTTCCACAACAACCTACGTACACACGCGCCTACGTACACACATGCATCACCAGAGATTTGAATTAAAATGAAACAGATTAACTATGGGCCCCTTAAAAACGCCTATCAGATCATTTCACACGCAGTCCAGGACTGCTGAGCTCTATATTCTGGTTCATCTGTGAGCACACCCTGTATCACTGCTGGGCATCACCGTTTTTCACTCACTCTGCTGGGAATGCACATCAGTGTATTTTCAATAAAACACCTTCTAAGCAGTAATGGGCCACTGTTCTCATTTCAGTAGTCCCTAAGGTTTCATGATACAGTTTATTTAGCTGGCTCATAGTTCCAAGTTTTCCACCAATATTCAAAAACTATTTTTAAAGAAGGCAGCCTGGGGAAGAGCTTTTTCACGTCTTTAAAGAGGAAAACAGTTAACTTTGTACATGCAGTAAAACAACTCGAATTGTTTCCTAAGGAGATGTTTAGGCAACAGCCCTTGTGGTTAGCTCGGAGAGCACAGAAAAAGCTGCAACACTGCTGATGCTACACAGGGAAGGAGTTTGGAAGCAGCACTGGGATCTCTGCTCCTGCTAGAACCAGCACCATGACTCCAGGAATTGAACGCACCTCCAAAATGCCAAAAAAGCAGCACAACACTGCAATTTTCAAACCTGGCAAACACTGCTAAAGCCAAGACTCAGTGCAGGCAGGAGGACACAGAGAAGCCCCTCAACGTGCCTGGCTGTGACACCAACACTTGCAAGGTGTGCTCACTGCAAGGCAGCACTGAATTACCAGGAGGAGCTACTACAGGTTACCACTCCAGGTTCCCCTGTATGTATGTGAGCTTTTTAGGAAGCAGGGCATGATGAGGGAGGCATCCTCCTGCCCACCACCCTGTGAGGCACATAGGATGCTTCTCCTCCTCCTCCTCACTGTCTCTGGGTCACTCACTCAGCGCAGCAGGATGGGGGACAGGAGGAGCCTTGATATCCTGGGACAACAACACTGCAGGGCAGGAGAAGACCCATCCTCAGCACAGCCCTGCCCTGGCCTTTGGCCACGTCAGGCATTTTGCTGGTGCACATCTGGTTTCACATGGACGAGACACAGCCAGCCGTGCCGCCTAAGCAAACACCCCAACCATAGGACTTTGCTCTCGGATCCCTTGGGGTCATCTGACCAGCTCAGAGTCCTTTGTGCATCACTAAGCAGGGCTCACTGTGTGCTCTAGGCTTTTCCTTTGTACTTCCACTCCGCCCTTCACAGCGCAATGCCACGATCCATCACTTCATTCCAAATAAACGGGGCCCGAACTGAACTCAAGGACAAAGTCCTCCCCTCCTGTTTCCCTTCCCCAGGCAAGGGCAGCTCCTGTCTGCGAGCAAGGGTTACGACCCACAGACATTTCCTATCCAAATCCGGTTGCTGCTTATCCCGATCCTTTCCTCCTCCCTGAGCCACAAGAAAAGAGATGCTGAGAGGCAGCAGGTCTTGGAGCTGGGATGCAATGAAGTAGTCAGAACCTGCTCCTTTGCTGCATCCATTGTGGCAAAAAGTGAACAAGCAAGTGAAGCAATTTGCCTGGGGTCCCTTAAAACAAAATTGCCTTCCTGTAGTGTGCGAAAATCCCTCACATGAGCCTGAAGACGTGGGGTTGGATAAGCACAAACTTGCTACAAATTGTAAGAATGGAGAATACTACCAAAATTCCATCTCTGGAATGAAACAACAATTCTCTGCCATTGAACAGTCACTTCTGGAATGGATGGTGGCAGCAACTTCACCATACAGAGCCCTAGAGGAATTCAGGACACCTGAGGCACCAAATCCTTCACTCGAATGAAATTGCAGGGTGATTAAGCAGAGAGAATGTAACTATCCAAACTGTAATTTGGCCAGCACAATGGATCTAACACCCCTATTCTTGGGAGGGAAAAAAAAGTACTGTATTTGAAGTTGAAAATCTAATTAACTATTTGAGAAAAAGAATTCTGTTTTTAAAAGAAAATTCCTAACAATATAAAGAGAATTACTGCCAAAGTTTTTGAAGACCCGCATAAAATGGTATGAAAAACGTATGATATTGCAATAATAGGAATGACTGGATTTGCTCAAATGTTCCTTATACCTTATAATACAAGAATAAAATACAGTGCAAATCCTTCTATCTACATAAGTTCCCCGTACAGAAAAATCTCTCCTTTAATAGGTTTACACCTTTAACATGTATTAGTTTGGAAAAGTCCTAGGGTATAATTACACATCTTGGCTTGGCACATTAATAGCTGTTCCCTTCATTTACTGATTTCTTTTACTGGTCAATTTGCTATTTTACTACAGCTTGGCTTCCCCGTGGCCCTGTCTGACAGCAGACCCTGTGCTGGGAAGGGCAGAGGGGCCGAGCTGGCCACAGGCTGTGCTGCCTTGGGGAGGTGGATTTGATACCTTGATCCCAGCCATCTGCACTCATCTGGGATGCAGCATTTGTACAGGTCGCAGGCAGAATGAAGCAGAGCTGCCTTCACTTCCAGGCCACCTTGCATCCCTCAATTCCCTCTTTGCTCCAGGCTGTTATCCCAAATTCTGCCCTCTGCTCCCTTGGAGCTCCATCCTCATTGCTCCTCCTCACCTTCTTTCTCCTTATGGCTTGAGAGCCCTGGAGAGATGTTCACCTGGCACAGGATGCTCACCTTGCTCCACCACACACCTGGGAAAGGACCATTTCCCCATCATGAAAAAGGAACACCCCTACTGACCTACACTGCCAGTCCCCAGCAGGTTCCATCTCTCAGCTCCAGGCTCAAGGCAGAGCTGGTGTTCACAAAGCCTCTGTCCAGCTTCTACAGGTTTTCTGACAGTTTAAGAGGGTTTTCTTGTGTTATAGCGGAGCCATTCAGTTAATGGCTTCTCAGCACTGCCATTATAAACCAGAACTTTTCAGGTGTTTATTACTCAGCTTTAAAAATTGGCTCTACGCTGAAATTTGGCAAACGAAGTGTCAGCCTAGGAGAAAATTTTATTTTTTGCCAATTTTATACTCTAAAAAAAAAATATGAAAAATGACCCCATTTTGGCCTCCATAAAAATACAGCTTTCACTGCCTCGGTGACACTGGTGAAGTAACAAGTCAATATTGTAATAGTGCCAGCAGAGCTGAGTGATTTAATGCCTAAAATTGCTTTGAAGGTGAAGAGTGCTATTGAGCTGCTAATTATTAACTATTATTACTGATCCTGCCACACAACAAAGATGCAAACGGAAAACAAAAGGAATGTGAAACATCACTGGGAAAATGAGGTGGAATCAAAATGAGGGTCCAGCACTGAACACAGAGGAGCTGCAAAACAAGAATCAGGAGCACTGGCAGGGTGGGGTCCTCCAGCCAACACAAGAATGAACTGATATGGAAATATTATTTTTCATTTTCCAGGCCGGTATTTCAAATACAAATAAAATACAACCGATACAGTGTGTAGCTTGCTCCACGCCAAAGCTAGCAACGATGTAGGATCAAAATCAGCTCTAAACCAAGCTGAACTGAGGTCAATAGGGACCTCATATTGCTCAGCCAGAGCCAAGAGAAACTTTGCCATTGATTTCAACGTGCAGAAGGCAGAACCTTGAAGGTGCTGAGGACAGGCAACCTTGGCCGCCTGGCAGAGGGACATCGACATAAAAATGGGCTGGGAATTTCCAAGGGCCCAAAAGACACCCCAAAAATCTTCAGGAGCCTTTCAAATCCCATCTGCAAGGCGGTGGCAGCATCCACATCACACATGCCCCAAAGTCTGACCTAAATTGATCCGACTTGGCTGAACAAAGGGGGAAGTAAGTGATTTCCACTCTGAACCTCCCCAGGCACTCCACTGTGTCACCTTCCTAAGGGACTGTGGTTTCATAGAAAAAAGGAAACAGAGTGAGTATTGCTTCTTGGGGGGAAAGTGAGGACCAGAAGGTGAGTGAGGCCAGGGCATGCTTCCATTTGGAATGTGCCGTACCAAAGCAGCCGTGAAAAAGTCATCAGGGCTGCTCTCAAACACAGTAAAAAGAAAAAAAAAACCCCACAATTTATCTTTCTGGAAACTTTCTGCTTGTCTAAGTGGCAGCTATTTAAATACAATTAACAAGCAAATGATTTTAAAATTACAATACATTTAGTAAGGCAGCATCACAAACAATTTGCATCTCATTAAAGCGTTTGAAGCTGCAGAATCAGCCTCCCAAAAGGGCTGCACGTCAAGTGGGGACACAGTCAACAGCTTCTGTGCTGTCCTCTGACACATGCTGTGAGGATGGTGGAGCAGGAGGGGCTCAGTGTCCAGCCAAGCCCCTGGCTGGGCCACCCCCACAGGGAGTTCTGGCCACAGCTCCCGACACAAGGACTGATGCCATGAGCCAAAGCCTTGCTGGAAGTGGGTGTAAAACAGGGAAGGAAGGAAGGAAAAGGGTGTGTGTGCACGTGTGTGCATGTGGGATGGGCACTTTTAACATACATTCGTGAACAAAGAGTTTAAAGAGATTTCAAGCTATTTACTCAGCTCTCTATATAATTAAAAGTTTATAGATTACACCGCCTGAAACCTTCCTGAGATTGCTGCTGGGTTTGGACACACATGAATTCCCAGGAGCCTCCTGCAGAACAATCCCATATCGACGTGTGCAGCAGGAAGAGCCTCAAACAAGTAACAGTTTTAAACGCTTCCAACTCACTTTCAGCTGTGATTTACTGTGGTTCCATTTAACCCGGAGGATGCAGGAGCACTTCCCAGATCACACACCACTTCCCCACGTGCCTTTGGCTTCCTTTAGAAAGCCAGGCTGCTGCACCAAGCCCTGCATGGATCCATCCCAGGTGCAGGTTTTGCTAGGCACAGATCCATATGGGTACCCTGGTTTTGCTATCAGTGTAGCTCCTCCTTTGTTGTGCAGCCCATGGAGGAGAGTGATCTGGGAGGAGGCTAGTGGGAAACCACTGCAGGTGGGGAGAAGCTCTACAGGTGATGTATACAAATTCCTAGGTGAATGAGGAACACAGCTGAACAGCCTCAATTTCAGCTATCAGAAAGCTTGAAGGTGAGAACATCCACGAGAGAGGATGTCCACGAATAAGTCACTTCTCACAACCAGCCTCAAGTGCTGACCCCACCAGCTAACAAAACTGACTGTGACTCCAACCACACCTTTAATCCAAAAGCTTGTTCCTGCACAAACTGAAAAGGCACAAACAGTACTTTCCCTCAAGTACAGCACAGGTTCTGATACAACCCTTTACTTGCTGTGCCTCCAACTCCACAGGCTCTGGGGCTGCACGTGACGGTTGTTTAACGCTGCGCAGCACAGTTATATACAACGCTGGCAGGGGAGAGCGAGGAGAGAGTTTACAATTGAATCTGCAGAGGAAATTCGGGTAAGTTGAATTATCCATTTGGAAGCCAGCCAAGGGCCGGGACTACTCAAAACCAGGAGGGAGCTGTAAGAAGTGACCGGTTTTGCTCATCCTTTGAAAGGCAGCACCTCTGAGCCGCCCGTGGCTCGCGCTCAGTGCTCTTAGGAGAGGAGGACCAGTCTTATCCTGCATGCTGATCCCGGTGGAGAGGCTTTCCTGGGATCCAGGGGTCCCATCCTGCTGCTGAGAGACCTGTCAGTGGTGACAAGGGGCTGGGGCACTCACGCCCTGCAGTGCCTCTGCGAAGGGGGGGAACAGCTTGAGTAAAAAGAGAGATGGAAAAAACAACTAATAATAAATAAAAGAACACTGGCAGAAGCAAACCAGTCGTCACCTTGCCAAGCTATTTGCATGTCCCCACACTGGGCACAGCACACCAGAGAAGCCCTGGGTCTCTCCATCCCTGGTGTCGTCACAACCAACGTGTGTCACCCCAAAGCTTCCTGCCCAGAGATGCCACTGATTATTGACATGGGCCTCGTGTGCTTCTTTTTCAGACCTGTGGTTTCGCAGTTTGTCAAAACAGGATACTATTTAAATTTAAAATGTTACGATTCAAACAAAGGTGAAATAGGGATTGCTGTTTTAGCAACCAGACGTCAGGCTCTGCTCATGAGCACACATTTTTCTGTTTCTAAAAGGCCTCAGTCCGTGCTTGCCAGCACGATATCTGCGCGAACCTGGATGCGAAGACAAGTGTCTAAGCAAAACAACACTCACTTTCTATGAATTACTGAACATGTGTAATTCATTTATCTGTAATATTGTGCTAAACTCAGCTCCAATTAAACAAACGAAAACACCTGCTTAGCACACATAGATCTTTCCATACCTCAGGGGAAGACACATCAGTGTGCTCTGTAGTACAATCTGGCTCGGCAGCCTGTACTAACAATGCAAAGCTGGGATTTCTCTTCTTTTTGTTTTTCTTTTTTTTCTAAATGCACATAGGCAAGGAGATTAAAAAAAAAATACAGACGGTGAGATTTTGGGGATGGAGTATTTGTTTATGGGATTTCTATCTTTAGCATGTGATACTGAAATGCTCACTGGGGGCTTCTCATGGGCAGCTGGACCTGAGGGCATGCATCACTCCAGGGAAAAAAACCACACATAACTGGCCCCAGACATTATGATACTGTAAAACTACCAGAAAGAACTCACGTTGACAAATTTATTGAGTTGAGGAGAAGATGTTTCCTTTTCTTGTTCTGCTTATGGACCACAGGCATCCCCCAGCACCGTGGGATGTCCCTGCTGTCCCCTACATTAACAGGTTGGAAACACTTTGCAGTTACACATTGACCAGGGTCCCCCCAACACGGGGGCTGAGACCACTCCAGGCACCCCAGACGACCCAGCAGCAGAAATGAGACACAGCCTCATCTCACACACGTTTTGAACCTTTTTGGGGGTGCCGTGGGCTTGGTTTGAGAGCCCTAAGAGCTTGTCTGGGTGCAGCAGCCACCATCAGCAAAAAACCTGCAGCCTACCAGATCCCCTACACTTAACTCATTTCCTATTCTTTACTCACTGCCTGCAGACAATAAGCTGTCAATCAGATCCCCACAAGAACACTTACAATTATCTTCCCTCTCCTGCACCTCAACGTGGCCCCGAATGAACAGCTCCATCCCAAACTGTTCACACACGAGCCATTTGCAACTCTTCCATCACCACAACTGCCCTGACTCCAGAGGCAGCTTAGGAAATTGAATTTCCTCGTGTTTTCAAATAGAACTACTGTGGTGGCGAAGCACAGAAGCAAAAGAACAGGCATCCTACAGGTGTGAGGCAAAGGCAACCAGGAATGGAAAATCTGCCCCAGTAATTATTATAGCATCCTGGGCAAGGAGGAAGGTTGTTTGCTGCTTTTTTTTTTTCAGTTTAGCTTTTTTCAGCAAAATCAAAGTTACAAGCTGAAAGAGGTTTTTTAATTATTGTCTTTGTTTTGGTTTTATTCCCTTTTTAACTTTTTTTTTTTTTTTAAGACAGGGTGGTCCCCTCTGCTCTCTTGTGCAGAATTAGCAACAAACCACCACCACAATTTTGCAGCTGGCCTTGCTGCTCTGATGTGTCCACTGAGGGGTTCTCCCAGAAGAAAGTGGTTTGTTTTTCCTCTGGGTAGGCACAGCTGAGTATAGGACTCAAAATGAGCACAATTTCCAAGTAAAAAATAACAGTGATGGAAGTCATAACCATACCTTCCCTTGCAGTGCCAGCTGCTGACAACGTGATTTAAAAATATCTGAACTATGTTCTGCATGATATTAATGCTTCTATTCCAGAGAGAAATCCCTGATACCTTGGGGGCACTTTCCAAACACTGCAGCCTGAGAAACTGTCCAGGAAGGGCCCATTCCTACTAGCACTGAAATCACTGCCATTGCTAAATTAGGGCAGAATCAGTACAGTCATCACTCACTGCACTGTGACTTCACTGATTTTCTGCTCCACTGTCTGCTCAAGGGTCAGTGTGGCTAACAGTGAGGAGATACTCCCTCTCCTATTAATTGATCTGGGCACAGCTTTGATGGCTGTCAAACAGAAAGGTAACTAGTGCCATTACGGCTTTTTTTCCCCTCTTGCTTTTTAATTCTTGCACAGAATATTTCTACAACCTTTTCTGATGAAAAAAAATAACCTATCTGATATTTCCCCTCTCCTTTAAAATGTTTATCCTGCTCAGAATCTGCAAAGTGTGATATCATCAAGGAAGGTCAAGTTTCACAGGAGCTAATGGCTTTGCTGTGTGCTCCGACCACTTTGAAAAGACGAACAATAGTCCCTCAAGTGTTGCTGCTGGTGGCACAGCAGCAATTCACAACAGAGGGTGAGAAATCTGAAATTAAAATAAACTGCTTAAAACCTGCAGATAGAGAGAGGGATGCAGGAGACAGAATAAAATGGGACAATCTCTGAACCCAATCAACAAAGCGCTCATTGTTCCAGTTTAAGACAAGTAACACAGCAATAAATATTGAGCCAAGGAAGTTAACCTGTATCCACAGCCTTTGAATAAACACCAAAGTTAAAAGTAAAATCAATGCCAGGCCTTTGCCTCTTGCCAGGTCATGCTTTACTCCTTGCTTGGCCTTGTTTTTACTTTTGGGGATTTTCTTTACCTCCTCTCCTGTTATTCATACTTTCCTGTAGGAGCTCCTTATCACACAGGAAAAGGCCAAACAGAAGGAACTGCCAGCGTGCAAATAAATGATGCGAACAACAGCTCAGTTGTGTTCTGCAAATCCACCTGGGTGGAGGTAACCGGGAAGAAAAGGGCTGGGCAAGAAGCTGAAGCTGAAGCCCATCCCCTCTCACACACCTTCCCCCCATGGGTGACCAAATGTAGCCCCGCAGAACTCTCTAACCATCAAATCCAACTCAGAGTTTGCTCTGCAGGATAGCACAGGCAGCATGAAGCATCTCTGGAAGATACAGGCACATTCACCTCTTCTACAGAAGTTTGAGCATTCAACTCTTGAGCTGAGTGCAAATAAACACCCTGGCTTGTTCTCATTTTTCCTGAAGTGCTTTATCCAGTCCCATTCCAACACCTCAGCTAGTAACACAGGTTTTCACAGCGAGTATTAATTCTGACTTCACTTTTAAATCACATTTTCTTCATTTGAGCATTATTATATTCCACAGAACCAGGCGTGAGCATCATGCAAAAGGCATTCTGGTCCATGGTTGTGAATACAGCTGTGTAGGCAGAGGAATATTTGTTTTCCAAGTAATTTGTGCACATTCACAAAATTACAGCTGTCTGCAGCTCTCCCGAAATATCTGCCCTGATGTTTACAAGCCATAAAATATAATCTGCCTTTTCTAGGGTTCCAACTGGTAAAATTGGAAAAACATATATATACTTATATGTGCATTATTATTTTTCTTACAGATTGGCTACTCCCCATAACATACTGACTATTAAGCCCATACAACACCAGCACTAACTTGAGGAGCTACCGCCCTGAGACAAGAGTGGACAACCTTTTGTGAGAGCCAGAAGGGCTTCTCTAATGGATCACTAGAGCAGGTTGCTCAAAGCCCCATCCAACCTGGCCTTGGACACTTCCAGGGATGGGGCATCAACAACTTCTCTGGGCATCCTGACCAAAAAATCACAGTGGGCAAGATTGCTACCACTGGGAAAACCAGAACTGGCCACCTTGGTGCTACTGGAGTGAGTTTGATGTAAAACTGATTTGAAAGAAAAATCAGAGGTAGGAAGCTATATCCAACTCAGTGGGATCCTTAGACTCCAGCGTGCTCCTTGGATGGTGGTCACTTAAATCCAGGACAAATTTGTCCCAAACTGTTCAACTCCGTGCTGCAATCCATCCAAGAGGTCCACATGGCCGCAGAGATGTGTTGTAAACAGCTCAGCACTGAGATATGCCACACAGGTTAATAACTTATATCCATAACTGCTTCAAAATGCCAAAGTGACAGAACTGACAAGGAGGTGTTGAGCTTTGATAATGGCATGTACTGCTCTTAACACCGTCAATCTGTGCTCCACCACATTATGTGCTCCGTGCACACTGGCACATGGCATGAGCTACGGAGCTGCAACATGACTCTCACGACCTAACACCACAGAGGACAACTCTCTGAGGGGCAAACTCTACCAAGCTACAGCATCACTGACTTTGGTGGCATTGGTCAAGGCCAGCACTGCCTTCTCACACCACCCATCGCTACCTGAGCTCCTCTCGTCACCTTCCCACCTCGCTCCAAAGCAATTTCAAAACTTTTTCAGCTAGACACGCTAAATCCAGGATGTAGATTTTCCAATTAGTCTCTGTTTAAACATCTGTTGGTAGACTGCATTTAACATTAGTTATTTGAGCAAAGCGCAATTTGATTAGGCTGTCTGAAACGGAGCCAAAGTCTGCAAAATAATAGCTCAATTAAATTTTGTTTTGCTTTCATTTGTCTTATACTTTCCTGAGTGTGATACAGTTGCATATAATCAAGTAAACTAATTCCTTTCAAAATGAGATATTTTGGTGCTGTTTCCATCTCCTCTCAAAGTTTATTTAATAATCTAGTCCATCTTCTCCATGCTTCATCGAACTTCAGCCTGACACAAAGTACATTTCTTTCTTGTGCCTTCAGTCTACTTTAATTTTCCAGGCTTTCAGTGACTTGAGATTATGTGCCATTAATGTTACACCTTAAATAGATTAGTAATTTATAAAAGGCAGATTACACTTATCAGGCAAATAAAAACATTTCAGCAACACAACAGCCTTTTCTCTGCACACGCCACAAAATATTTTGCCAACCTGACGACACAGCTGTAAAACTGTCAAGCTCCAAAGCCACTTCCAAGAAGCATTTCCAATAGTTTCCCTGGGTTTAGTTTCTACTTATTCTGTTATGTTGCACTTGTTGCCCTGAAACTTCAATATTAGCTCTAGAGATTTAAACACATGAGGCAAACAGCTGCTCTCCTCTGCTCCAGCAAGCCAGATCAAAATGCCTTCTCCCTTTCCCTTCTGCCTTTTTTTTTTTCTCCTTTCTTTTTAAACAATTTGCTGTAACTCAAGTATTTCTGGCAAAGTTGATGGTTTCAGGGCAAAACTGTGCTCTGTGATCATCACTGCAGATTCCTCCAGTGCAAACTCCTCTCGGTCGGTGTGCAAGGAACACCAGCGCTGCCCTACACTGTGTAAAGAAACTTTGCCTTGAGGATTAAAAAAAAAATAAATACATAAAAAACCTCACAGCAACTTCGCTGCTATGTAGATGTGTATACGATTTAAATTTAAACATTAAACATTTAAACATTAACTTCTTTCACACTTCTGGCAAAAGAAAAAAAACCCAAGCGGCAGCGTGTACTCTTTGAGAGAATTCTTTTATCGGAGGTTTTTGATACACAGTACTTTTCCTTTAGTGTTTTTCTAACATATTTGTCGTAAAGTGTGAAACACAAAGGGACAAGCTGAAATAGGTATCTGGCAGGCTCTTCCCAGCGCGTGCTGCCGAAAGCCACAAGTACTACTGCAGTTGTGAAAAACCTGTTATTTTGCTGCAGGAAGGCAAGGGACTCCTCCAGCACTCCCTGCCCTGCCACCAGCAGCTCTTCCAGAGCCTCCTGAGACAAAACACCCTTCAAAACGAGAGGCAGCTAAAGTCCATGGAAGTTCAAAATGGGATATGTCCTATTTAAAATGTAGAGAGCTACTAAATATGACAACCATCTGATGTATGAAAATTATTCACAACCAGAAACAGACAGTCTGGAAATAGCTGGGATGACTTCATTTAGACAGAATTACCCAAATCTGTTTCTAATATACACAGTACACATAATAAATTTTTACAATATGACAAGGAAAACAAACTTAATAAAAGTTCCTGATCTTTTGTTACACAAGCAAGCTATGGCCATGCTATGTTTATAATATTTTGCCCATGATATCACAGCTCGGGAACAAAAGCTAAGCAACACACAAAACAGTTCCTAGGTATGAGTTCACCTCGTCATGCCACTGCTGTACCACCTTCCCCAACCCACAGCCTGTGCTCTCCAGGTCACTTTTGACTCAGAGTTTCCTTTTCTCCTTCTCCCAGGCTCCCTCTGCCTTGGGAAGCTGCAGATCTGTGTGCCGAGAGTTTGTTTTTTTCCAACGACACCAGGACTCATCTGAACGGTAAGAGATTTTTAGCCTGTTTCCTTCACTCCTGGTTATTTGACAAGTGCTTGAAAACCCTGTTATAAACAATCTCTGCAGGAAAACAGATGATGTCTTACGATCACAGAAGGTAATTTTTTCAAGAACCCAACTTTTTGAGCATTTCCCAGATGCACCGCGTCAATCTTCCTGCGTTTGACTATCTCAGCTGGTTTTCCAGCCCGGGCGTCGCGCCAGGCGGGCCGGACTGCCCCTCATTGTCACTTCTGTTCGATGCCACTTGCACCCACTGCTGTTATTCCAGGCTTCAGGAAATTTTCTAACCACTGGACAGGCTCCAGCACTGCGCACTAATAAGTTGCAGATTGCAGCTCTCCAAGTGTGTGAGTGTGTATGTGTGTGTGTGCACGAGTGTGTCAGATCAGGGCCACGGTTTGTAGGAGGTTGGGGTAGGGAGGGGGGAAAAAAACAGTAGTTCAAAAATGCTGCCTACTCAAATTGACAGAAAAGTGACCCCTGCACTTCATCAGAAATTCCTGCAGACTGACAAAATAAAGGAGTTTGCTTTTATCACACACAGTAAGACTCGTATGGAAAAATGGAAACACTACATCACTCGACCTCGGGTTGCCCCTTTTCAACCGCAGATGAATATTATGTATAAAAATTGTAAATCAATTTGAGATGTATTAAAGGAGATTCTCCTTTTCTGTAGGAAAGGTAATACCTTTTAATCTCGAGATTTATTTTGCAACGGCGAGTAAATGAGAAAGACTTAATTTCTGCAACTGAATTTTGTTACTCTTCAGTCTCTTTAGCATCTCTGCATGGTGTTCACAGAATTTCCTACCCTTTGCTTTGCATCAGGAAATAATGAGCAAGCGGCACTTACCCAACACTGAGTCACAAATATTTGCCTACATTAACAGAGCATTAAAAGCCATTTTAAACAACTTAAGGAAATTGTGCTAGCCTTTGAACTGTGATTCACTACTAGGAGAAATTAGGAAACTTTTCCTCTTCTCAAGGCAAAAATCAGCTGCCACAACCTCCTTGTAATATCATTAGCTCCTAGAGCAGATTTTCCTCTTACAGCTCCTCACACAATACATTTCTGTGCTTAATGAAACTACTCCTGAAATTTTCCTACACTCAGTGCTGGGTACTTTGAAATTTCAATCTTTTCACATCCTTGAACTCTCATCAACATTTTTTTCCAGACTGTGTCAATAAAATTGATTACTTGCAGTTCTGAACTCTGTTCTGCACATGGAAATAAAACAATTTGTTTTAAAGTATTTTCTGAAGAAAGCAGAACTTGGCAATCCTATCTCCAAGATCAAAAAAATCAAACAGAAGAAAAAGGGACAAACCAACCAAGCGAAACTTCCCCACACAAAAAAAAAAAAAAAAAAAAAAAAAAAAAAAAAAAAAAAAAGAAGAAGAAGGCAAAACAAAAAGAAAACCTTTCCAGCAAACAAAAGAGAAGCACCGTCCCGATCTCCTGATTTTTAGCACGGCAGCAACGTGAGCTCAATCCCTGGCACATCGTCCACCTCACCGTTGTTCTCCTGATTGATAGATCTCCCTGCCGGAGAGGAATGATCTTTTGGGATCATGAATATGTTCATTAATCTGTTATCAATTCCAGCTCAGTACCATGGCTCCAGAGTGCCTCGACAGCGCCGGCGTAACCCCACGCGGACGGACCCGCGGTCGAGGGGCCTCATCCCTACAGCCAATCTGTTGCTTTTACAAGTTTAATCTCGGTATTAAGGAGCTGATTGTGGAACCATGTCGCTACGACATCTTCAACCCAGCTGCACATCATATAAACCGCTCTAGGAGGGGGCAGTCTCCCATCATTCCTGGCAGCAGCGCATACCTTTAACTCCCTAATCTGTAATACTACAAAACACTGCTCTCATTTCTTCCCAAGCACAAGTGGACTACCAGCAAGGGTCCAACAGTGTTATTCCTAATTACCTTTTTTTCACTCTTGATCCTGTGGCGCTCATAATTAGTTACCTGGGGCTGCAATCCAATTTGAAGTGATGACAAGAAAGTGATCCATGAAAAAGTAATAAGTTAAATCCAATTTCAGCCTTCCTCTAATTAAATGCACATGGAACTAATGACTCAAACCCTACCATTTCAGTGATAATGGTAATTAGCGAGGTGGGAGTCACTCTCTTTTTTCAACACTGTAGGTGTAAACCACAAGGTAAAATGGCAGGAGCACTCTTAATTACATGTGTCATTTTGTCAGCAATTTACACATTTCTGACCAGTCAGGAAGGTTTCATTTGTTTTCCCCTTCCCCGAGGTGGGTAAAGCATGGCCAGGCTTGGGCACTGCCAGTCCCGCGGCCCTGCTGCCAACCTGGGCAGGAATCACAGTTTTTACAAACCTGTTCTCTAAATGCTTAATGTCAAAGCAGAAAACCTGTGAGAAAATGATACTTGGGATGCTCTAACAAGAAGCAGGGCTGGAAGTGAGGAATTCTGGCTTCTACTTTGCCCCTCAGGACTGACTTCTTTCCAACACACAGATACCAACCCAAATACCTCAGCAGAGCTGTACACCCTCAATGCCACCGAGAGGCTGCAGCTCTCTGACCCTGGGTGAGCCACTTAATATCTCTCTGCCAGCCTTTACATGGCTATAAAACGAGAATAACCGTGTTGGCTGACAGTAGTTCACACTGCCAGCTCTCCCTATATATTGGTATTTTCCTAGAAGCTTCGTTTTCATTTTTTGGAATCACGTCATTGCAGGAGAATCACAGACTTCTTTCAAGAAAAACTGCATTTGTCACCTTCCTGCTCCATCTGAAAAGCTGGAAAAACTGAATAGTAAAGGCTTTAAAAAATATAAAAGGGCAGCAAAAAAAAAAGGCCCACAGGTTTCACTAAAACAAAAACCCCTTAGTATCAAAATTTTGAAGCTGATCATGTAATTTTGAGGACCTGACTCAGATTTTGTTCCTTTTGTGGGGTGGATGATGTCTACACTTCACAGGCACATTCCAAGAACTGACTAACACCTATAATTGGGCTTAGGGGTGAAAAATAAGAGACCTATGGGGTCCTTTGGCAGAAACTAGCTAAACTCAGTGTTGCTTTATTTCCAAAGTCAAAAAAAAAAAATAAAAAATCAAAGATTCAAGTGAAATTTTCATAGGCAAACTTTAAAATGTGTAGAAGTGAAATCTTGACCCAAGTAGAATTGGTGGCAAAATTCCCATTGGCTAAGGCCAAATTCAGATCAACTCTCATATTTGAGAGTGAAAGATACAAAAAGAATAAATACACTTGCAAATTTATTTCTCCTGCCAAATTATCTGCTGATTCTCTACCAGTTGTCAAATTTACCACTATGTAAAAAAGGTACCCTGGGTGTAAAACCCAAGAGTAGATAACTGAGATCGGTGTGCTCCAAGCCAAGGGGAGCACACTCTGCCCTTCACCTCTCTGTTTATTGCATCACCAAGCTAATAATTTCTAATTTCATAAAAAACAATAATAACTACCCCAAACATCACCATCAAGCTACGGTGATTTTTTTCCTCTCACCCTCTTCTATTTCTCAAGATATAGGAAAGAAATATTAAGATAGCACAGCATGCAAATTAAATTCTACAAAAGCCCAGGCAAAGGGCTGCTTTAAAAAGCAGCGGTATGCAAAGGCGAGGACAGCTCTGTCCTCTCAGCCTCCCCCAATCTCACCCTGAAAAGCTAAACCAAACCCAAATTGTTTTCTTGGCCGTGACTTAAAGGGAAGATTTACTTTTTGTTTTGTCAACCAAAACCAAAAGTTTCCATCTTAGTAATTTCATTATTTCTTCTCTCTGAACACAGGCAGGTTAACGATCAGACAACAAATCTCATTTTATCACATTAAAAGAGTTAAGAGATGGGTTTCCATTGTGAGATACTGACTTGGACGTCCTAAATCTGTTTTCAGTCCAGTATCCAACTTCCAGCTCAATGCAACACACAACATTTACGTCTTTAAAAAAAATTGTATTTTTAGTATTGCCAAAACACACATGCACTTTTACTTTCTTGGGAGAAAAATGTGTCTCTTGATTTGTTTCCAATCTGTGTGCTCTTGCCAGCAACTAAAATGCTTGAAGAACCAAAATGAATAATCGTTAAGAGCATCGGCAATTAAAGCTGCAAATTTTAATCAATACATCTATTAATACAAAGATATATTTATCTTGGCCAGGAAAAATGTGCACATTTTCCAAATCCTAAGCATACCTGGCCTGTTAAATTATTTGCATCGCAGACTCAAGGAAATCCAACGTCTATGGCAAATATATTATCAAACAGGCTTTAGTCTTTTTTTTTCACTTCCAGTAATTTTTCTGGGACTGATATTTTTTATGTGCTTTCCCCAACTGCTGGTTACTAAATCCATTCCTTAACTTTCAATTTTCTTTTGTTTGTGTCATCAGGGCTGCGAAACCGGAGGTCACTGCCAAATCTAAAGCACGGCACTGTGAGATAGGCTCGAAGTGTGAGTCATCGTGTATTTGGAGATTTGGGTTTTTTCAGCTATCAGCAGAGCACATCTCCACTCCTGCATCCAAGTTCTTATAGACTAAATAGCTCACAATTTGCTAAAAGCAGGTCTTCAGGTAGAGTTATCAAGGCCAAGAGACCGCCAAGAGGATTCCTGTCACATCAACGCTATCGAGGCACCGTGTCCCAGCTTGGCCACAGGATGCCAGGACACATTTAAGTACCCTGGTTATTTGATCATGGAATGAAGAAGGAATAGAGGAAATTATCCACAAGGTGGTAACAGATTAGCTACACAGCATTTACTAGATTCATTTCCTGCCTCTGTTTGTGGCAGTGGGGTTTAGGTGCCAGCCTGCCAGCCAGCACCACAGTGCTGAGCTCAAAACCAAGGCAGCTCTTCCAGACCCTCATGGGACCTCGACAACCTCCCCACTCTGGGCAGGCAGAGCCAAGGAGCATCTCATTAGGAGAACCAGCAGCCCAGGCAAACAGCATCCCTCCCTGCCCCATGCCAACAGCTCCCCAGCACTCGTGTTGGGTGCTGCTCACCACTGCCCTCGTCAAGCGGAGCAGGGGTGAGTGACACCTATGGTGTTCTTGCTATACATGAAGCCTGTTTGTCACAAAAAACCCAGGTGACTGCTAACCACTGTGGCTATTGAATGAAACATCTCTATTGGCAAATGAAGCCCAAAGATGACTCGTTCATTATTTAAGCAAACTTTTGCAAAATGGGTGCATTTCCCCCACCCCTGACATTTATTCTGTGCCTGTCAGCAATGGGTATTGCCTCACCAGTGTGGCCCCATCCAGCTTCAGGGGGTGTGGGTGCTTCTGTGGGTGCAGTTTTACTCCCAAATTCTACCCCCAGCAGCACCGTTGCCTTTCAGCAACAGATTTTCATTACAGGGATGCACTCAGGGATGTAACATCCAAGAGGACTTCCAGTACGTTTCAGACCGCAAAAAGCACCAGGAGTGAGAAGGGGAAAAAAAAAAAGAAGACTGGGCAGTCATTTGAATCAGTGAGTGACAGGCTGGGCCAGCTCTCTGTATACATTAATAAATTAGAATTTTAATTGTGTCTCTGACTGCAGGAGCTGCTCCAGTACTTTAATACGTACCAACAATTGGCTATGTTATGGAATCCGCGATGTGGCCTTCACTGTTGACCTCTGCAACACAATTCCCAGTCTGACTACGGAAACTGTTTGGTTTGATCCTTTCAACTTATTTGAATCCTGACAAATAAGCTCACAGCTGAAAGGTCAACACAGTCATATTTCATCCTCTGGAGCTATTCTTAAGACATCTGCACAACAAAGCACTTCTTTTAGTACCTGACACTGGACCTAGCCAGCACAATCTCTCATTAAAAATGTCCCCAGTGGAAGAGTCTATTAAAAGGCATATGGATCAGCTATGGATTTACCAAATAAAATATTTTTGAAAGCATTAATGTAACGCTTTGGATTATGGCTCTCGACGCTGCCAATAAAACGTATATTTGCCCAATGACAAAATGCTTCATACTTTCCAAAAGAATAATAGCCCAGCTATAAAGCACGAGGTGTTGTCCAGCAGCCGGAGCATGGGGGTGGGAGCCAGGAACTCATGAACCTTAATCCTACCTCTAAACCAAATTCCCTCTGTGATCCTAAGCGAGTCGCTTAACCCGCTTCCCTCAGTTTCCCAGTCCAGAACTGGGATAATGCTACTTACTTATCAGACTTTCCTTCTGGGGATGTTTTGGAGATTAGTATTTGCAAAATGCTTTGAAGATGAAATCACTACACCAAAGCTCAAAGTTGTCCACACTGGGCCAAGGGCTGCAGTTAATAGCTATTCCTCACTCAGGCAAAACTCCCCTTGAAGTCTCCATCAGCTTTATTTGGGTAAGAACCACAGCATCGTGTCCTCTCCTGTTACTGTCAAGGCCTTTAGTGATGTTGGCTTTACCTTCCATATTCTACTACATATTTAAAGAGTCTAGGATCCGTATTTTTGGAGGAAAATAATCTGAAGCACATATAAAAGGCAAGAGAAGCAGCAATGCTGTCAGGGAACTCATGGTGATAGTATATCAAACTAAAAGGAAAAAAAAATAGAAAGAGCAAAACAGACATGAGTTTGACAACGTGCTATGACAACAAGAGGGAAAAAAAAAAAAAGCCCAGAAAGAATTTGGGGCTACAGAGGCTGAAGCATCAGATATAGAAGAGCAAGATAAGATAAATGTCCCAGCTACAGGGCTTTGTGCAACTGCAGCTGAACTGCTGCATTCAGGAACTTGTTATCAAAAATCCAGTGACACGCTGCAATTGCAGAGAGCAGTAATAAAAGCAATAACCAGCTGCAAACCAGCAAAGTGGTCAAGGGTCTGGAAGTGCTGGTATACGGAATATATAAAGAACTAGATACATATAATTTGCCAAAACTGGCAAGTACATGTTAGTATCTCAGATGTTTGAGGAGCGTGAACACGAGGCAAGGCAAGGGACTGACTCAGTATTTATACAAGCAGTATTACTTGGAGCAAGAGGATGGAATTAAAGTGGAAAGTTCCTGAGCATTTGTTTTGTTATGGAAAACCATCCGAAGGAAAATAATAGCACAGTCCCACCACCACTTGGGATTTCTAACACTAGAATAGCAAAAAAAAAAAAAAAAAAAAAAAAAAAAAAAAAAAAAAAAAAAAAAAAAAAAGGAAAATATGATACATGACCTAATAGGTCTTTCTTGTCTTTAACTCCCCGTGATTTATCCCACAAGACTAGCAGAATGCACTCCAAAGCCCCATATGTGTGCATACATCTTCTGTTTGGGAATGCTGTATTGGTTTTAGCTCTCTGAATTCATAACAGCACAAAGCCTGATAATATTTAGATTTTATTTCTGAAGATGACCACAAATCAGCAGACAATAAAGGGGGGAAAAAACACACTGATGATATGATATCCTAGTATTTCCCAATATCCTTGACACAGCAAATCAACGGTTTGAGTGAACACAGACTACAAATGGAACAGCAATCAAACAGAAATGTTAATGCAAATCTCCTATGCACACTGACACAGTAACAAAAGCTATTCCATTTTGTCATGATCCAACCCTACCAGACGCTAATAAAAGTACAGGCTCACGATTTGTAAATATGCCGTGGGTGGGATTGCCAAGAGCACCCAGCACTGGTCCTCCTGCCACCTACACCAGCCACAGCTGCTCTGTGGACTCACTGGGATCAGTCTCCTGAAGGTCCCATCCCAATACTCACAAGGAAGACACATTCATTCAGCTGTTACAAGCCCCAGTCCCTCACAGAGACACACAGGCTCTCCTTACCTGAAGAGCTGGCTGCTTGTCATTCCTCTTCGGAGACTTTAATCCACTAACTTGTTGCTGCTGCTGCTGCTGCTGTTGCTGCTGCTGCTGCTGTTGCAGGAGAAGCTGCCGTGCCACCTGGAGAGCCTGTGTGGAAAGAGGTTGGAAAATTGAGCTTAGGGCAAACAGGGCACTGGGAGCTACATGCACACAGCACAGGGTCAAGGCACCCCCTGGGCATCACTCCACTGCTGACACACCTCCAGTGGCTTCCACAAAAATAACAACTCAGCACTTGCATGCACTGGGGTGATATCCCAACCACTGGATTTCCCATTTCGACTACGGAGAAAACCAGCGGCAGTTGATATTCAGCTCCTGGGTGGGAACCTTGAGTAACTGCAGGAATCCTGCTGGTGAGCTCCATCCAGTTACTGTTGTCCCCCTGAGTGGCTCATAGCCCTCCTCACTACCAGGCAGGCTCCTGTGCTCATGGCTTTCATGTGCTTCCTTCTCCAGTGGGTCAGTTTGGATTTACAGAAGAGGGCAGTCATATATCACTGTCTGCTCTCCTGAGCACCAGAGAATGTCAGGAAAGTTTCTGGAAGGCTATGATGGGAGGAAGAGGAGAGCCAGTGGCAGCTGAAGGCTGAGGCAGCTGTGAGGAGCTGGAGTGAATACAAAGAACAGCAGGGACACCATTTCACCCTAGCAAAATAACTGAGATCTAGTGATGGACCAGCCATGGGGATTTGATGAGAGGGGCAGAGCAGTTAAGGGGCAGTGTCATCTTATGGGACAGAAGGACAAGGGACACGACCCCAAACGCATGAGCAGGCACGAGGTGTGGGGAATTACTGAAAAATTTCATGCAAAGCAAAGGAAAAATAGTCCCTGGACACCAGAGCCTGCTGCTCTGTGGGACCTGATTTCTCCATCAGGTAGAGAAAAGAAAGCAAGAGGAGAAAAGCATGGGGGAAAAGATGACGATGGGGGAAAAGCCTGCCCTGGTTCCCTCCCAGTTCCCCAGCCAGGAGGCCACAAGGATGATCCCTGCAAGACAGGCTGTGGCACAGCTGAGGCTCTGCTGGTGAGACCCCAGCCTGCTGCTCCCCGAGGATTCACCGGACTCGGGTCTCCTTGGTCTCCTTGGAGACGTTCAGTACATGTGTAGGTGGAAAAGTGGGAAGGCTGAAGACTTCATTAATGTAAAACAAGAAAAATAGTCCCTTTGCAAGATGCCTACATGGAAGGAGGGAAAAAACCTTCCCCACTCCTACTGTGTATGTTCTCTGAGTGATTTAATTAATACCTATTTAATTAAGGAGTCAGATACGCTTCAGGTTTCACTTGCTTCTCCAAGCTGCAGAGTGTTTCATCTCAGTGCAGAACTGCTGGGAAAGGTGTGATTCCAAGGTCTGCAAACTTGGATTTAAACTCCCCCCAGTAAAACCTTTTTATTTTATGGCCTAGACCCATTTTTTCTCCTTTTGAAGAGGCATTGGTCAGCCTGGAGGGTTGAAGAACCACTGCTGCTGGCCAGGGCAGCCAGGGAGGAGAGACCTTACTACACTCTGGCAACAAGACCTCCTTTCAAATTTACTAACAAGTCTCCACTGGATCACAAAAAGTCTGTAAAGGGTGGATGCAATTTCCAACAGAGCTTGGCTCTGTGAAGGTAAAATCAGATTTTGCATTTCAAACTGGTTGGAGCTCAGCACACCCTTAAGATCTCTACAATTGTCCTGTCCCTCTGAGGGGTGTGAGATGCTGCTGGTCGTGTGCCCACACCAGGGTGGGCATGGATCTGCACTCACACACACAACCACCCCTGGTTTGGCATCAAGAACCAGAAGACCCTACAGCCTACTGATGAATACAATGCAACAAAGGAAACATTTATGCAAAAATTACTAAGGATGGTTTAAAAGAAAAATGTTATTTTTGTTGAATTAGCTTATTTAGCTGTTAAAGCATCTTCAACGGTGGGCAGAGGCACAGAAGTAAAACCTACAAGACTTAAGGGGCTGGGCAACAAATACTCACCTACTTAACAGGGGTGTTGTATGGCTTATTTAATTAATGAATACTTGTAAAGCACTCTGAGTTGCTCAGACAAGAAGCTCTATACAGTACAAGCGCAACATATTATTATATATTATTAAGACTGGCTCTGCAGAAGAATAATTCCAGGTAAATGTGCAATCAAATGATCATTTTAGTTCCCAGTAATTAGATTCAATAGGCCAAAAAAAACACAGAAGCCTTTCTTTAATCATACACTAAACAATCAGAACATCCCTAACCTTTCAAGCTACAGCCTTTTTGAATAAAACATCATCAACTTATAGATATTATTCCAAAAAGAACCAGTCACCATATGTGTTGTCTCTTTGAAATACAGTTGCTATAGCAGACCCTGCATGCATTTCATGTGATATGATCATATTCTATCCGTTCTGGCAGCTGAGAGGTTGCACAATTAAATTGGCTGCCAGAAATTTTTGAAGATTCCCAGAACAAGTAGCCATGCAAGAAATGCCTGCTCTCTACTTGAGCTGGCCATGAAGCTCTGTGCAGCTCAGCAGGATGGACAGTGCCACCACGAGCCCTTAGCGCGGCTGACCCCATGCCCATGGGGATCCCTGTCCTTGGGGCCAGGCTTGCATTGGCAAAGCTGTGATGGAGCAAAGCCAGAGCTCTGTCCCTGCTCCAGTCCCACCTGCACAGCACATATATTCTGCACACCCACCCCTGTGAGGGTCTCCACTCCAGGTCACATCTACACCACCTGCTCCACGTCTGATTGTCACCAGTCCTGGCACAGACCTGGTGGGACCAGCGACAGCAAGAGGGAGGGACCAGCAAGGAGGGTGGAGCAAGGGGGAAGGAAAGGATTAAAAAAATGAAAGCAGTCTAGAGGGAGCATCATGGATACAAGGAGCCAGAATGGACAGGAACATCCACGAGAGGAACAAGGCAGGAGCGGGTGAGATGGCAGCATGCTGACAGCTCAGGGGATTGCAGCTTGAAATGGCATTTCCCATGTCTCCTCTCAAGATTTCACTCTTCCTCTTATAAATAACTGACAGCAATAAAAGCTGAGCATCGGATGAGCTCAGGTTTAGGATGTGGAAGGTTGTTTATAGCTCAGATCTGGTTTTTACTGAACATCTGCATCAAGCAGCTACTGCATCCTTGGTGGTACGGTGAACCCAGGGATCCCACGTCCCTCTGCCTTTCTACATCTCCCTGCTCAACCTTTTCTCCCTCCTACCTCAGTCCAAGCACTGCCCTTGCCACTTCCAAGTCTCATCCATACTCCTTACACATGAGGGAATGTGTAGAAGAAAGATGACTAGCTCAGCCCAGGAAGCCCCATCCTTTTTTCTCCATACTTGCAAAATACTTTTGCCTTTGTGGAATTAATTTGCCGATGTCGTTTCAATCCCAGTGGACACCTGTCCTCATTATGCCAGCACGTCCAGTATAATCCAAGCCAACAAGAGTTGCACCTCTACCTCCCCTTCCCTGGTTCCAGGCAGCACCACTCCAGCAGGGAGCTCGTGGCTGGATGCTGGCGTGGGAGCCCTGCTGAGGCTGCTGGTGCTGCACAGTGCTCAGGCGAGGATAGACAGGGAAATTAATTTGAGTGAAGTCAGTCCCACAACCTTCATCAGCGCGGAGATTCGCAAGCAGGCCTGTACATTAATAAAGCTTCCTGTGGGAGTAGATGTTGCCTTTGATTTGCATGTGAATTCAATGCTAGTGAGAAGTGCCAGACTGTCAGACATGGAGACCAAAGTCTCTTATCTTTCCAAAAGCTTCTGTAGCAGTTTCCCCACATTTCCTTAATCATCTGCCTTGTCCTCAACTTACTGAACAGGCAGTAGAGAGTAAAGCTGGACTCGGTTCAACTCCTGCTGCTGCCAAGTCCTGAAACAAGGGTGCCAGGACTGTTTACTGCTAGCCAACAGCTCTGCTAACGTGGCCCTCTCCTCACGAGCAGGTGCTCTGACATCTCCAAGCTCTTTTCACACATTCCTCCCCACTGGCGTAGTTACATCCTAAATCTCCACCACGTGCTTGCAAGTGAACAATTGCCGGGGGCTGTGATACACCAACTCGTGTTTGTGCATCCAGACAACTGTGAGCTCCTTCGTGGGATGGGCAGGTGCAGACGCCAGGAGCCCCCGAAATCACAGAGGTGCTTCAAATATCTGGGTCTGGGATTACTAGCAGCCACATTATCAGTGCTCAAAGAGCCTGAAAGCCTGGACAAAGCTACTTGGGACACCCAGAGACCCAGACACCAATCCTGGCTTCCAGCAGCTAATCACAGAGCACTGGCAATCATCCTCCTCCCTGCACCAAAACACAAAGAGAAAAATCTTCCCACTTACTGGAAAAAAAAAGAGAAAGAAAAACATTCCCTAGCAAACGCATCTTCTGAGTGCCATGATTTTTGGTCACTTTAAACAGTGACTTGAAAGGATGACATCAGGAAAGACCTCCTTCCAACCAAGTCATCCTACGCCTAAATGCAAGATACAGAAAATGAACTCCCAAGATACTTTCTTATCCATTAGGAAATCACCCAGAGATAAGGAGATTTTCTGGTGTAAAACAGAGAGCAGTAAAAAGGCAACCGAAACACAGCACTTCAGAAACATTGCACAAACTTGGGATGGTATTTGAGAGCCACCACGGTGTGTCACCTAAGCCAGGAAAAATGTTAACATCTAACATAATGGTGAGATGAATCAAGCCTGTTTCATTCACAGAGCAAGTGGGAAGCCCCACCGAAAATCCCTCTCCCTGTGCTTAGGGAAGTGGCAACCATTTAATATTTCCCAACCAGTTAAGCACCAGGAGTGGGACAAAAAAAAGTACATATTTGAGATGACCGAGACAATTTTATTGCAAGACAGACAGAATGTGACTTGTTTGCCCAGCTGTTGTTTGCCCAGAACACTGGGCCTTGCTATCACCCCAGTTACTGTTGTAATTTGACATTTTCACGCAAGTGACTCGACCTTTCAGTTTCACCATCCTCTTTGGGCAAGTTCTGCTGAAGGCTAAAAACACAGCTCTGCCTCTGATTTCATGTGGCCAGAAACTCCCAATTTGGGACGGGGGCTGGGGAAAAGAAACACACTGGAAAAAGAGAGGGTAGAACTTTAAAAATAGAAATGCTGCTTAAATGCCATATACTTGCTTACAGTGTCAGTACATAAGGAAAACAGTAACAGGATCCAGTTGCATGGAGCCTCTTGCTAACTTGTTCCACCACTGCAGCCAGTACAAGGCAGCAACTCTCCAACTGTTTTTCCATCAGCCTATTCCTATTGAAGAAAAAGAGCTCCAGCTCCTCCCTTCCCATCTGCTCTAACCAATATTAATATCAATCAGTTATTAATGAAATATGATGACCTACAGCTATAAAAGGCCTGGCTGTAGCGCCAGGAGAAGCTTGTTTCCGCACCTGAGGTTTATTAGGCATGGAAAGACTGGTCCAGGGAACTGCAGGGTGTATGGAAAGGTATGTACACTGGAGGGAGGGGAGACAAACAACAGCCAAGAGGATCCAAAAGAAACCAGTGTCCTGTCTGACTGCCAATTCCCAGGGCAGTTGTGCAGCAATCAGCTGCCTCCGAAATAGAGACGCATGCACACAGAAGTTGTAAGAAGGGCACAAAACAAAATCCCATGTGTGTTTACAGATTCCTAAGGATTTGGGGCTTTTCCAGGTGGACAAAGCTGCCTATCAGGAAAGCAACTTGAGAAAGGAGGAAGGAAGTGTTCCCAGAAATCAGAGATGGTCCTGCAGCCATCTGAAGTGTCCAAGCAGTAAATCTGGAAAGTAACTTGCCAGCCAACATCATCATCTGTCCGTTATTTCGGTTATGGTCATTAGAAAGCAAAATACAACAAAACAAGCAGAGAGAGATGAGAAGGGAGATATTTTAAGGGCAAAAAATGGAGCAAACATAGCACTGCCCCATTCCCAGACTTGAGAAGCCAGACCTTTGGTGTTGACCTCTGATCGGGCAAAAAATGGAGCAAACATAGCACTACCCCATTCCCAGACTTGAGAAGCCACACCTTTGGTGTTGACCTCTGATAGCTGTGTCCTTACAACACTGCTGCCCAGCTCTCCCCACCGTGTCTGGGGCGAAGCATGGCTTTGCAGCAGCAGGCATGCACTTCTCCCACCATCTCTTTCTCCCAGATTTCACAACGGCTTTAGGCACTGAGGGACTGCCCAGTCAGCAGCTACAGGGTCCCTCCCAGTGAAGCATGGTCCACCCTCTCAGAAGGGCTTCTTGCTTCCATTTAGTCTCACAAGGCTAATACCTTTGTTTCTCCCGGGTGGGACGAGGGGGAATTTAGACTCAGCCAGCAATCTCTCTTCTTTCTCAGCTTCCATCTGTCCTCACACCCCGCTCCACTCCACAGCTGCTCCCAGCAGAGCGGCAAGATGCAGCTCTCAAGCCCGGATGCACCCGAGCTTCAGAGCTGCTTCATGTCTCTCCCACTCCTGCCTCCTCTACCTCCTCTCCTGCGACACTCTCTTCTCCTGGAGCAGCAGATGTAGAGGAGCGGTGGTAGGAGGCAGACACATTGGAGGGGAGCCCTGCTGCAGCTTTCCTTCGGCAGGCTCAGGAGCCACACAACGTGTGGAAACCGGCGACGAGCAGAGCAGTATGCGAAAGGGAAAAAAAATAAAAAATAGTGCAAAGCGACAGCAGTGGGTAGTGCTGTTCCTCTGGGAGGAACAGAACAGGGGGAGGTGAGATGAACCAACTAGAGAGAATAGGAAAGGAACCAAAATGAAGAGGAGGAATAAAATGTAGAAGATGCAAAAAAGAGAAGCAGATGTTCCTGCAGCACTTTTTCCCTCTGACATTCGTGCCCAGCTCTTCTATCTTCCTCCAGAACTGGGAAATGAGCTGCTATGTGCTCTCTCCCCATTCCCACCACCTCGACCCTATGTGCCACACACAAATAGAGCCAAGCCCAAGAGCCCCAACAACTGGTACTGCATCAGGAAAGCCTGAGGATAGCTACAGCAGGACATGGGGCTTTGCTATGGGACACAGCTAGGAGCCAACAGAACCTGGTGAAGCATCCCCACTGCCTGGCCTTCTCAACAGCCTTGGAGTCAAACAACAGCCATCCCCACCCACCTCATCCTCTGTTTCCTTGTTCTATTAAACAATCCTTCTCCATCCACCCTGTACCCAGCCCCACAGGTGCAGCAGAGGGATGCTGTGAGCCTGGGAGGTGCTGCCGGTCGCCTGTTCCCAGCGCCTCGCTCAGCTGCAGCTCCTCTGCAAGGCTGGCTCCAGCCAAGGGCTACCAGCCAGCTCGTCAAGGAAGAGAGCTTCAACAGCAATCCTTCACTCCACAAAATGATCAGCTGGCCCCGAAGGCTTTGCTCAGATACAGCAGTCTGGTCTAGCCAAGTGACTAATGGGTGATTCCCATGCTGGAAAGAGAAGGGACCTGGAGGTCCACAAGTACAAACCCTGTCTCACATCCTGTCCCTGATGTGACGGGGGCAGGCTTGGAGCAAGGGAGCTGGCAACGTGCCTCATGCTGAAGCATCTCCTAGAATAGTTCAGTCATAAGGAAAGAAGATGAGTCTTTATTTTTCTTCCAGCAGGCTTAGTTTCTTTCCTCTGGAATAGATCCTGGCTACCAGTTGAGGAGATTCCCTCCAGAAAAAGGCACTGGAAACAGAAATCCTTTCTTCCAAACCCACAGGGTGGAGCTGCCTGTGCCCCAGCACTGCTGCAACTTCGTCCCTGTGGGCACTGAGGTTACTCCTGCTGGTGGGAGGACAAGAGGACCTGATGCTCCTGCCCTGCCACCCTGCAGCCCATCCCATAGCCCTGCCTGCTACCCCAGCTCTGCAGCAGCAAGGACTCAGCCCCACACAGGGGACAACAGGGATTTGCCTCCAAAACAACCGATTTCCATTCTGTAATTTATTCATGAACTCCACCAACTTCAGGGAAAAGTTGGGCGAGGTATTTTCTTCAACACTCAGAGGCACAACAGAGGTGAAGGGGCAGGCAGCAAGGGGCAGCAGGGTAAGAGCTGAACCTCAGCCAACACCAGGAACCTGCGAATCCCAAACCAGCCACAACAGGGACAACAGCTACAAAAATCCCATTTCTGATGCACAAATGAAATCCTCTGACAGCTACACTGTAAAAACACCCTCTGTCCCCTCTTTTAAAGAGTCGCAGTCATCAAAGCCACTTTAAAAGCATCTGGCAAAAAGTTCCCAAACATTAAAAATGGTTCTCTTTATTTTGGCATGCCAAGACTCACAGCATGTAGTGGTCTGTACCAGCAAGAAAGGAGGGATGGGCCAACACATCCTGGTAAAATGAGAAAGGATTCAAATCTTGGCTCCCCACACAAACTGAACCAGAACTGAACTGTGCCTGAGTGATGAAAAAATACCTTATGGGATTTCCAGCTCGTTTCTGTAGGCTCGAGATCAGATTCTGAACTACTGTGTTTACCCAAAAGTGAACCAGACCTTTGAATATTTGGAGGACTGTTCACTGCTGAGCCACGTTTTTCTTGGATGTCAAAGGCACGGGAAGTTCTCATATTTTTTAACAGAGAAGAGAAGAGGGATAAGGTGGGGGGAGAAGGAAGAGGGCCTTTTTGTTGCTACAACATAAATAGTATACTGCATACAGCTGCTTGTGCGCTTCCCTGTGTGGTCAACAAAACAGGGAACATATTTTAAGCTTGTTTTCCAAAACACTGCATGACAAACTTGTACTCAGAGGCCCATGAAATACAGCCCCTGACTGTGGACATCTCACCACGCACCACCAGACGCTCGCTGCTGTTGGGTGAATGAAAGAAGCAAAACATTGGGACAACTCGAAACGTGGAAAACTAGTGCTGCAAATCACATCTCTGCACTTCTATGGCACAACCTAATTCAGAATAGCTTTGAAAAACCTTAATTTTGACAAGATTCTGCTAAAGCAAACCCAGGCAAGGTTCAGATGGAGGAGACAAAAATGATTAGAGGCCTCGGCAGATACGAGGCAAGATTGATAAGGGTGGGAGTGTTTAGTTTAGAGAGAGATGAGTAAGAGGGGAGATGATAAAAGTACACAAATTGTGACTCGGCCTGAGAAGGTACATCTGGTGCTTTTGTCATTTCTCACAACGCAAGAGACAGGGGACATTGAATGAAGTCAGGAAGCAACAACCACCAAAAAAAAATGAGAGCAGATAAAGGGATTTTTTTTCTTTCTTAATACACAACTCATAATTACTCTCTGGAACTTAGTGTCACAAGATATCACCAGTGCCAAGAGCACGGGGAGGATGCAAAGAAAGGATCAGACACTTGCACAGATAGTAATGAGAACATTTACAGCTACCTTTGGAAAGATAAAGATAGAAATCAAGCTACAAATGTTTATGCTTCAGGCTGGAGGCTGGGAGGAAACTCTCCCCCATGGACAGGTCCTCTAACTGTCCTTCATGGGTGTCTGCCCAAGGACTACAGCGAGGGCTGGAGAGATCCCCTGTCCAACAGGATGCGATTGCTCCCGCTCCTCTGCCTTCTTGGGTACCTTCATCCCACACTGCTGATCCTAAAGCCTGTTCTCCAGCCCATCCCAAGCTTCCCCAGCCCTCGGGGAGCTGTTGGGCAAGAGCTGCCAACCACGTCCTCCATCCCAGTCCTTGCCCATGCCACCTGGCCCCAAGCTGCTCATTTCCTCTTTCTTCTTCACATCACATTTAAGTTTCAGGTCCTTCTTTCGCCAGCCCTTCCTCTCCCTGCTATTTTGACTGCATCTTTCCTCCCTCAAACCTAAACCCACAGCTTCAGCCTCTGCCATCCATTTGGGCTCTCCACAGAGCTCTGACTTTCCGGAGTCAGGGAGCGAAGCATTCACCTTCTCCTCCCCAGACCCACCACCAGCCACGGGCACATTGGAACGCAACTTCAAGTTGTCAGGCAAATTTTCCTTTTTTTTCAATGTGAAGCCATTCCTCAGAGGAAACCTACATCCCTGAGGAGGAGGAGGACCCTCCTGCTGATCTGGCACCTGCGGGGCAGCGGCAGTCAGGCGCTATTATGGACCGCAGAGCTCATCAACGCGCTGGAACTGACATGCGACTCGGGGAGACAAAGAGAGATTTTGAAAGCAAGTCAGTCTATTAAATTTATACCTACCTGCACAATGTGAAACAAACCACATCTCGGTTTCCTTTCATGTGCATGACAGTCTTAACTTGTTTCTTTTAATCCCATAAAAGCAGCTAAAGCATGCAACATGCTTCCCGGAGATGAGGCAAACCTGTATTTTACTTCCTGACAGTGATTTAGTTTATAGGTTGGGTTTTTTGTTGGTTTTTTTTTTTTTCAGGGAAGATAATGAGCATTGTCCTAAGCTGGTATTATAAAGGAAATACTACACACTACATGCCAGACACCTGGCATTTAAAACAGAATCCCATAAATTGACACTGTCTGTAACGGACCAAACACAGCTGCGCAGACACCAGGACTGGAGGCAGGAAGATCCCAGCAGCACTTGCCAAGGTTTTCTTTGGAAGTCATCACCCCTCTGAAAATTCAAAGTGTCTCTCATTTAGTCGGTCACACCCCAAGGAGGACTGGGGAGAGGACCAGAGCTGTGTGACTACGTAATAAATCCAGCAAATCCAAAGGGGCGAAGCAGTAATCCAGGGAAACGTTCCACATGAGAGGGGGGTTTGAGTGCCTCCAATTCCCAGCTGCAAACCCAACAAGCTGCCAGAAGGCGGAGACCACCGAGCACAAGGGGTTAATGGCCTTGCTAAAGAAAATGATACCCATAATTTCCTTTTATCATAAAACAATACGTTTATTATTTTCTGTATATCTGTTAAAGGGCACGGCCTTCTGAGTGGAAAACAAAACACAGCTCGGTCACATGTTTATTTGCTTCAGCTACTCCCTTTCCCTTCTGATAAATAATCAAACATGCCATCCAGAAAAAACAAAACCAGTGAGCTGGGAAATTTGATGGTCATCAAATAGACTAAGATACCAAGAAAAGCAGCCCACTGTTCCCACAGAGAGTTTTCTGCCCCACACCTACACTAACATCTGAGTAAATAACTTCAGTCACGCTTTCCATTTTCCCCATGCAATTACTCCTACTGTTAAACAAATTGTCCTTAAGGCAGTTGCAAACACCATTTTTTTCCTTGCAAAGTAGAACAACTTCTGAACATTAAAAAGCCAGACTAGCAATATATTTTCAAAATATGTTTGTTGTACTTGCGGTTTGGCTGAACACACAGCTTGATTTCTCTCTCGCTCTCTTTTCTAGGAAGATGGGGGTTTATGGTTTAAAATTTTAAAGTGTATTTGGATCTCAGAGAGGCAGGAAAAGCCTCGAGGAGGATGGGTTTTCTCCATAGGGCAGGCAGCATATTTTTCATTTTCTCTTATGTTTCACACTATATGAGCACCACGAATGCTTGCCAAAAAAAAAAAGTTACCTGCTATTTCAGAGGACTTCTGAGAGGGGGGAGAAACCACTGGGAAATATCAAGCAGTTTTTTAAGTCACTTGAACAGAGAGGGGGAAAAATCCAGCATCTGTGTTGCGACACGGATTACCCAGAGGATCTACACTATCTTCCAACAACCCCTGAAGACCATTCATACAACAATCATTAATACTGAAAAACTGCAGAGAAAATCCCTCACGTGAGAAGTTAACAACCATTACCCGGCGTGAGCACGCTTTCCCTTTCCTTTTGTAGTACCACAGGTCTAAACAATAGTCATATGAATGAGATAATAGCCATGCTTGTCTCAGCAGCCTGATTTTTATTAGCATGAAATTGGTACAAATATTAGCGAGGCTGGTTCGCACGCGGTGCCAGAGCCACGATGCAAACAATTGGCAGAAAACAAAAAAGCGCCTCGGTGGGTTTGTGCCTCTTGCTGCCCACAACAGCAGCCACGTTTCCCTTTTCTTGGGGGGGCTTTGTTGTTCAGGGGGGTTTTTTTGGCACTTGTGCAAGTGCAAGGAGAAGTCGCAGCACCCGGTAAAACCAGCAGGGACGGTGACACACGTCTGTGCCTGTGCCAGAGGGATGACTTTTGGGCACCCCAAAAGAGGACTTAGTCCTTGCTATAGTTCCCTGAAGCCATGCCAAAAAACCCACCCTTGTCAACACGGCAGTAAACAACCAGAGCCGGCTCCTCTTGCTTCAAACCAAAGCCATTCCCCTCTCCTGTGCGCGTGAAAAGTTCAGCCCTGCCTGCAGCTCCTCTCCTCGGAGCGCTCGCAGAGAAAATGAAGAGTTTAACAGAGTGAGCTCTTACTGTCTGCCTTTAGATTTCCGTCTTCGCGCTGGAGATGTGTTTCTGGCTGTTTCTGTGAAGCGGGGGCTGAAGAATGGCAAAAAGATGTTTGAATAAACAGGAAGTGCCGTGCAGCCGGAGCGCAGGCTGGAGCGAGACGCTGGAGCACTGCCCTTCGCGGGCTCTGCCTCCACAGTAGCAACCTCTGCTTTTACTAAATGACAAAGAAACCGCAGAGCATTCCTTCCCTAATTCTTCCCTTGCGAAGTGGTGGCGAGGTCGGCCGGAGCTCGCAGGTAGTCTCAAGAGTTGGGTTTAGCACCGCATCAAAATCTAGCGATTCTGTGTTATTAAATCCCCCTGTCTGCGAGCAGAAACATGCAGAACTAATTACATCCCCAGCCAGACCAAATGACAGCAAGGAGCACACCTCACATCTAGGCAAATCTGGGTTTGCACCCAAGTCCGGCCAAGCTTGACGTTCCTACCCTCGACAGTGCTGTGACTTGCTCTGAAAACCAGCTCGGGAGCCTGCCTGGGCTGCAGAGCTGTTTTCTCTAACTGTGTGAACTGAAAGATAAACAACCACCCAAAAAATACAACTTGTCTCAGGCACGGGGACTCGCATCCAGCACCTCCGAAAAGTGTGCCTTCAACATTCCGGCAGATGCCATCCCTCCTTCCTCTCCCTAAAAACAAACTACCTATTTAACTCCAGATGACTAACTAACCGTCTCCCCACCCAATTATCAAAGCCCTGTCTGCTGTCATATTGGTGACATGACACAGATATTGTCAAGAGAAAGTAAACTGGGGCTGGCACTCGAAGGCAGCTCGCGAAGAGATGAGCAGTCCAACAGCCATATTCAATAAAAAAGAGGAACAGGATTCCTTTAGAAAATGTATTGCTGTTGTGGCAACGTGCTGCTGCCACTGAAGGGACTGATTTGTTATTTAGCATGTAGTCTTGGACTGTCTGTCATTCTGGGTGCTAATGCTCTGCTAAAATAACTCATTGGGAGCTGTCAGTGGGATGTTTACATAGGCCCCCAATCTTTTCTTCATACAAGGAAATTTTTTACTGGAATTCATCTTCTTTTGATCTCACATTCAAAGCAACAGCAGCTTGATAGACATGCAAGTCTGAAAGCAAATCCAGACGCTGAAGATAAACCGCCAGAGTATGACAGGCAGGAGCATCTAAAGCTTATAAAAATGAAGAGAACAGCATGTCGTCTGAGTATTACAATAGCAGAAATCAAGAGACATATTAGGTGGAACTGATCAGCCACAAAAACAGTTCAAAAGGCAGATCATAGAAACAGAAGACTAAGCTAGAAAAAAAAATAAAATTGGAAAGATCTGCTTTACAGAGGCATCACCTCCTCTCTGAGCACCGCGGCGTTTCCGCTCCGGCACGTAAAGTTACGGGGGAAAAGAGAAGAGGGTTTGGTGCCACCTCTCCTAACTCAGCACTTCTCACCTTCAACTCACCAATTAATTCACCCAGGGTACGTTTCAATTACGTGTTACTCAAAGTGAAATAAAAACAGGACACTGTGCCACTGGTATCTATAGCCCAGCCCTCCCCAGCATCACAGGGATGGGCAATCTGCGCCTCTTCCTTAGGGAACTGCATCCCCCTTCGAGGCGCTTTGGCCTCAGCCCCTGCCACCATTTTAGCTTGTTCACCTTTCCAAGGGCTGAGCCTTGGGATGCTCTGGAGCTCTCCCTCTGCCACCGGTGCAAAAACATTAGTTCAGAAGGCAATTCCATTTAAATTGAATTACGTGTGCCACCGAGTCCACAGCTACATTCCAAAGGCGACACTTGCCGGGAAACAATCGCTGAAACTTTCTCTAGAAACCCATACATTTTTAATTTTTCTTCCCCAAATAAGCTTCTTATTCTAATTGAAGTCAGCAAATATAATGAAAAAGTAATTCTCAAACAATTTTGTACTTAGAGCTGTTTGTTAACAAACACTGAATGAGCAGCAGCGTTAGGTTAAAGGGCAGCAGGATTCCACATTATAATTTAGCCTGCGGTTATTTCTGATTAAGAACACCCTCCGGGACGGCAAGGCAAGATCTTCTCTTGCAGCAGGCATAGCTTTTAAAATTAGCCTCTTCTCAATAATAAAACCAACAGGAAAACTGTGGATTTAAAACTGTATTAACCAATTTGAAGTGGTGCAATCAGTTTATGTCTCGCTTTCTGCAAACCACCGTTCCCTGCCTTAGTCAAGTTACAAATGTAAAAATGCTGCCTGGATTCTGAAACTGTTGTAAGAAAGTCACCTTCTGTCATGCTTATGTAGCTATCTAATGTGCTAAAGGCTGATTATTTATCTTTAAACTGTACTAGTTTAATCTTTTAAGGTCACCACTAATCTGCTCCAACCTTTTAAAAAATAGCAGCTTTCAAGACTTACTGCTGGAATCACTAAACTCGGTGCTGAATGTCATTGTAAGGGATACATTAGCCAGAGCGAGTGTAGTTTTACAATGTAAACACCAAATATAAATCCCCACCTAAATGAGAAGAAAAATATGATCACCATGCCAGGAGAAATATCAGTAAATAAGACCAACGCCGTATTATTCCACACAAATACTGTTCCAAATCACGTCGCTTTTCTCTCTCCTCCCCCTCCCTTCCCAGTGCAAAACTTGGGTATAATTTAAAGGATCATTAGGTGCTTTTTCTTTATCTTTTCCCTTTCTCAGCAGCAACTTTGCATGCCTGCTGCGAAGCCTCCTGACCGCATTTGGAAGTCGTTGGAAGTCCAAACCCCCTCGCAGGTTATTCGTGTGCTGCACAGCAGCCCTTTATACTCTTCTTTTTCCCTTTTCCCCTAGACTTCTTCTGGACTTGAATGTCACAGTAGACCTTGAATGTGAAATGGCTTCAAGCTAATTGCTTTAATTGCTTGAAGATGTGCAGGCAGGTGAAACCCGATCCCCTTGGCCATTGTAGAGACCAGGAACAACACAGGAATGTTTACATAGTGGTTTGAGTTTAATAGACAGTAGAGCTGAGTTTCAGACAGCTAGCAAAAACACAGCTAATAGGTGACCTCTTAATGTAGTCCTCCTTTTTAAAAACAAAATACAATTTCGTTTTATACAAGGCAATGTCCCTAAATGCCAAGGTTATCTGCTTGACTTTTTGAGTGAGCGTGCACTGCGTTGCACCTGACATTTATACCAGAAACTCTATCCTGAATGCATTTCCCTCCACCTTAAAACAAAAAGCACTTTATGTGTCAGTCACCTTACAAACAGATTAGAGCTGGATGGGGTTTCCTCATAAGTGCAGTCATTTTAATTTAAAATTGAGTGGTTTTCACCACTGTCATCCTCCTTTTGCCCTGAAAACACATGGCAAGGGATGTAACCTTAAACACCTTCCCTGCTGCATCCACTCATCCCCTGGGCACTCCTACCCTCTGGTGGGCACCAGCACAAGGCTTTGGTGGAGTTTTCTGGAAAGGCCAAGAATGACTTTTACTCCTTTTCCAGAGCTTCCAGTACATTTACTCCACACTGTGAAGACATGGACTGGCTGTGAAGTGAGTTTTCAGAGACACAGCTTGGTTTCACACACAGCACAAATTCAGCAGCTCTTCCTCAGGCAAAACTCTTCCTGCCTGAGAATTGCAGCATTTGGGGTCACTGACGATCAGGTTTGCTTTCCAAGAATCATGAGGTAAGTAAAACACACTTGAAACTAGCCAAAGATCAGTGAGCAGGTACAGTACCAGTTCAGAAAGCAAAGCAAAAAGAGTGAATTTGGCAGCAGCAGTAGCATAAAGGTATTTACTGTAGGTCTAGTCCGAAAAACAAACACTGAGAACAGGTAATACCTAATAGTCACTTTCCTGGCACAGGCACTTTGAGTTTTGTTGCCAGTCCTAAAAAATAGTTTAAATTTCTTGTATCGAGTGAGTATCTGCAAGGAAATGTCATGTATTACCTCCCAGGCAAACAGGAATAAATAAAACAGCATTTTTATAGGAAACAAAAATGGAAAGCAACCCAAGGAAAAAGCCTGGGAAAGCACAAACACACCAAGGAAGGGGAGGCCAAATTACTGTGTATTTGGTACCAACAAGAAAGGAAAACAATCCCCAACCCCACAGCCCTGCAAGAAAAGGGCATTTCCAGTCTAATCTCGGTAATTCCACTCAAAAAGTTTCAAATTCTCTACTACCTTATGCTGGAACTACCAACCCCCCTGGGGAGAAGCAAAACAGAAGCAGGAGGAAAGCTGCTCCAGCCACTCTGGATGCAACCCTGGCTCCCAGGAAGACAATAGACACTAGCTGCTGTGCTCTACCTTGCCTGTTATTCCCAATCCTCTGAAGCAAATGAGTAACTGATCTTAAATAATACAGAACAAAGGGAACAATAGGAGCTGGAAAGCAAGCTGGGATACTTGGGAACATGCCTCTTTCTTTCTGAGAGACAATCTCACCAGCACACGCGCATGCACCGACTTACAGAACCACAGAAGTTGTTGTCCTGTGTGTCCCCCCTCCACATCACCTCCAAAGAGCTCACATTCCAACCACTGTGGGGCCTTAACAGAATTTTTCAGCACGCCCCCGAAGATTGTAAAAAAAAAGTTCGGAATAGGAAAAAAAAAAATCAAAAAAATGAAACAGTGTCAATTTAAAGATTTAGTATAAACTAGTCCAAGCCTGTGGGAGGAACGCTAAGTGGAAAAAGTAAACAGGGTCCCCCCAAGAAGTTCCCCTGGAAGCTGAGCAGGCAGGCAGTGCCTGGTACCCGCTGCCCCGCGCCCGGGGAGGTCAGCCCAGCTATGCTAAACTGACAGGTTCAGTTTACAGCAGGCCAGCACTTTGTTTGGATATACTGGCCTTGCTCACCGCCAGCTTAACAACAGATGGCTCGAAAACTTTCATTATGTTGCAGAGGGCTGAACTGCAAACAATCGGGAAAACTGTGAAAAGTTTAACTCTCTGCGAGCCGAGCGGGGAAACGTTGCCCTCGCCAAGCTTCTCCTCCCACCCTGGCCATGGGCGCCTTTAAATTAATTAAAGCGGGATGGGATGATTAATCATACCTGCACACGGTCCTGGGGATGCTTGGGAAAAAAAGAATTTGTGATTTGACAAGGTCATTTCAATAAAAGTAGCATTCCGGCAGAAAATGGACTTTGACGGATTGCAAAGCTGGTTTTAAACCTTCCTCGAGCCTCTGGCTTCAGGAAAGTTATAGAAAGTTTTTGCAATAATCCCCCAATCAGAGTTTATCAGGAGCTTTCTGATGAGTGTTCTTCCATCTCCAGAAACGGAGCTTGGGTCCCTCGAATTCCCACTTCAAACCCTCACCCTCGATGGCAAGAGAAGGCCACCAAATAATCTACCACGCAGATCTGAATATGATTTATCCAAATCTGTGTATAATTTAAATATTCATCTCACTGACTCGATTCATACGCACCCTAGTATCTTTTAATGCTCTAAGGCAGGTTATAAATGCACCTTCTGAGGTTTAATTCAATTGACAATCTTATATACATCTCATCACTGGAAACGCATTATATTATTCAAGAAATGAACAAATCTGTTTTCAACAAACGTATTTTAAAAGCGACTCTTTCCTGTTATTGAAAGAAAATTGTGTTTATTACTCCTTTAGCATAGTGTAAACTCATAAACGTCAACAGAGAGTACAAGGAAAACTGTCAACTAAATATTGTTTCCTTCATGAGCTGCTCTTCCAAGTCAATTACGCCTTTCAACTTCTGGGGCATTGTATGATAAACTGGCAGTAAAAATCATTCACATTAATATACCATGGTGCCTTGCCTGCAAAAGGTAATTAAAGAAGTAAATGACTCATAAGAATAGACATATTAGCTGCAAAATGAAAGGCAACTGAGCTGCCACATGAAAATATGTACCATTAAGATACTGCATTTTCATATTCCTGTAATCAGCTTCAGTAGACTAATGCTTATTTAATCCAGTTCTCGGCTAAGTCCATCAACAACTGTTTTTTGCTGTTTTCTCCTTGACTGAACATTATGTGTGCAGGTTTGGAATAAATACTGCAATAAGATTTTTGCATAGTCAATTGAAGAACAGGTTTTTTATCTTTTAAAAACTATTTTTCTTTCCCACCAAGAGGAATACAGCAGGGAAGGATATCAAGAAAACCCCTGATTTCTGGGGTTCTTTCAAATATACTCTGAGTGTAATATATACCCCAGTGTAGCATTCACCATTTTAATTCATGAAACTATTAGCAGGAAAACAAGCCTAATCTTCCAACTTTCCTATTCTTCACACAGGAAAGACTTTGCCTTGTTAATGTATGTTTGCACTAGGGTTAGAAAAACGGGACTGGTTTTCTTTTCTTAAGTCATTCAGACAAGGTGGGGCAAGGAGAGGAGTGGGCAGCACTGGGTTTGTGGAGGAGGTGGAGCTGCAGGTTGGGGAGCTCAAGGGGCATCACCCTTGAGTAATGCACATCCCAATGACCTGCCCTTCCCACCCCAGCCTCAGGTGACAAAAGATCCAAAATCCAAACCACACAGACACTGCCCTGGCATCTCACCTTGGGAGAAGGACCGCCAAGCTCAGCACAACATGCTCCTGATTGTTGGGAAGGGCTCAGATTGTTGGCTGGGAGCTCACTCAGTGTACGTAGTGCACACCTCAGCCCACCCTGTCTCTGTGGCCATCACATCAACTCAACCCTTTTGGTGAAGGCTCTTGGGTTGTACTTCCCAAGCCTGTCTTCCTCCTCCCAAGGGGATGGTAAAATTCAGAGAACAAAGTACACTTGTCTCCAAAAGAAAACACCCTGCAAAATACTCAAACATTTATACCTCATCCTATTTGCAAGCAGTAATTAAAATATTCTTCTCATCCCAGTAATAGCTCTGTAAGGCCAAGATCCAAACTGCTTTTGACTGCAGAGCTGCCACAATTATTTCATTTTCTAAAGTACGGGGTGGAGTGAACTCCAGTATCTCAGCTATCGCTATGCTGTTGACAAATGCTGACTCTCCCCAACAGCAGAGACTGTGTATGTACCATCCATCCTTTATTTATTGTGCCCGACACAGGTTTATCCTTGCAAAAAGAGATCTTTCAATAAAAATCTTCACAGAATGCTTCACAACCTGCATTATATGTTACTTATTTATCACTATCAGGGCGAAATAGTATGAGACTTAAAATGCAGGATCAATCATTATTTAAACTGTATTATTGCTTCTCCATTTGAGCAGACATCACTTTGTACCCACAATTAATGAGCTCTAGTCCTTTTTCTAATTAAGGAACAAAGGTTCTTGTGTGCAGAGTATAGAGTGACACTGTCTAGAGAACACACATTTAAATAGAAGAGAATCCTTCTAATTACCTTACAATAGGATTTTTCATATCCAGGAACATAATAGGATCAAGAAAATGAGAGCATTTCTAACAGCATTTACAAATAAGTCACTACAAAACACTGTTAAAAGGTAAGAATGCATCCCTAAAAACAAGGGAACCTTATGGAGACTAGTGCCTAACATTTCATGTTTATAGAATTCACCTTTGAGCATTGATACAGGGAAAATGCAACCCAGAAATTATTTTAGAGATGTGTCTACGTAGAGATAAATAAAAAAAAAAAAAAGAGGAGTCAGCTATTAGAGCCCAAAACACTTTAGGCTCGCACACATTAGGATCCAAACACGTAATTAAGCAAGTCAGAAAGGTAACCTCGCTTTATCCAGTAATTAGGGCTGTTAGAAATCGGATACTGTCTCTTAAAAGTGTTACAAATACACCACACTACTAAATAACCTGCACTGCTGGGAAAGTATACTCGCTATCAAGGGCAAAGCTGCTATACACTGAGGTAACAGTAAATGACAGACTGTTGTTCAAGTCCATTAGCTGCTATGTGATAGGAGCACATTCACTAGCACACGACCTGTGAAAAATCTTAGATCTCTTTAAATCTTTGAATTGGATTGCTGCATTAATTCTTAAGAACTGCAATCCTTCAACCAAGTCAAATTACCCTCATTAACAGGGGAAAAACTGCCTCTGCAATAAGTTAAAAAAAAAAAAAAAGGATATTTATTACCTATAATCACTTTCACGTACTTCACCTGGAAGTGTGACAAACTGGGACAAACAACTTTGGGGCCTTGGCACCAGCTCAGCTGCTGGTGGGGCAGGGATGGAGGGCCAGGCCATGCACGCTAAGCGTGTTCCTGCGCCGACATCCAGCACAAATGCACGTGTTTCTTGGGGGGAAAAAACCTCAATGAATGTGCTAAGAAAAGAAAAATCACTAAGAATAAGCACAGGCACTGAAGCGATCTGTGTGTGCCACCGAAATAACCGCAAAAGAGGAGGGGAAATTCTTCAGTTATTCAAGGCTTGATTAGAACACTACTTCGTAATTAGGCGTGTTACAAGTATTGTCATCAAGCAGAAAATTCATGTACTAACTAAGAGGTCTCAGAAGCTGGCTCAAGCCTTCTATTCATTAACGACATCTGCTATTAATGTTTAACCCTCATAAACATGCAGCAAACATCCAGCGTTCAACAAAGATTAAAAATGACTATTTTGCTGTGCTGTTTTATCCGTGGGGTGATCTGTGTGGTTCTGTGGATAGCAAGAACTGCTACAACGGTCAAGGAGATAATGGACAAATATTTGGCCTTTGCTGGAAAGAAGGTATTTCTTTCTCCAGCCACTGCTTCTCTGCACTTCAGATGTTACAGCTCCTGAGCCAGGCCAGAGCAGCACAATAAACAGCAATGCAGACACACAGATACACACACACCTCTATGATGGCACGAATCATTTCTTTTAAAGATGAAACTCCCTGCAACAATTTTCAGGCCGAGTGTTTCAAAGGACCCTCTGCTTATTTTTTTTTCTAATTTAAAAATGAGTGTTCCTGGGACGAAAGGTTCACTGTGAAACAGGGAGCTGAGTAAGTCCAGGATCCAGAAATGAGAAACAGAGCGTTTCATCTTCATTTTACTGCTGCGAGTCCAGATGAGAGCCCTGATCTCGCAGGCAGATCCTAATGAGCAGATCTTTGGAAGAATCTTTGGAAAGACTCATTTCCACCGCTGTGGTTTTAATGTAAGCGTTGCAATCTGCTTGTGCAGGCTCATTTACAGCGTGGAGACAGAGCTAAGTGGTGAGCTAATGCGACCCTCTAATGACTCCTGGAAATGCAGCCGGACATCCTCTGTCCCCATCCCTCTTCCCGTGGACAGGTGTTGGTAGCACAGACTCTGCTGGTCCACGCTCACAGGTCCTGGCACACCAGTGGGTACATCCCACAGCTCTCTGCCTCCCCTGCTCCCTCCTGCCCGCACACACACACTCTGACCCTGCTGCCCCCCGTGCACGCACCCCCCAAATCTCAGCAGAGCACGCAGCACCAGCGTCAGGAGGGTGAAGATCCTGCCTGTACTCATCTCACTGTCATCTTTTAATTTGCAGCCACGCCAAGATGCAAACCAAGCCACAAAAGTAATGAAAAATACAGCTCTTTTTGTCTTCAAACATGACATTCATGGCGGATTCTCTGTCTGCATGTTGCAGCACGCTCTATTCTTAGCACCGTGCCTTTTAAAGTTAGGCCCATTATTTTCTACGGTGTATCAAGATCAGTATGTATAACATATGCCATATTGTTGACACTTCCCTGGATGTACTGCACGCCATATGCCTAAAGCACTAAAAGGGGTGATGAACAGAGTGGCAATACTGAAAGGAGAACAAGATACACTGAGCATGTTGAATGAATTCAGTTATATAATTCAGCCAATAAGGGTTTCCATACATTTAAC
>NW_008656552.1:61368-64110 GCF_000695815.1 Acanthisitta chloris | reverse complement strand
CTTTTCCCCCCCCCCTCCCCCCCCCTTTCTCTTGTATAAAAATGAATTTAACAACTTTCCACTCTGAAAAGTTAACACGCTGGACACGTATTCAAAGCAAACATTTAATCACGGTGGGCCCACCAGGTCTAAAAAGTATACATGTAAAGATAGATCATATATAATCACACCAATAAAACAAACAAAAAAGGACTATTCATACATTTTAGCAATAAACCAAAAAAATAAAACATACAGTTCTGCTCCTGCTTCTACTTGTCCTTTATTTTACCTTGCATAAATCTATACCTCAAGCCCAATTCCTAGAACTAGGGAAGATGTCATCTTGCCCATCTTTAGAGGTTTATTTACTAGTTCCTGTACTAAGAATTATTATTTGAAGAACCCAGAAACTAATGCTCTCTTACACTACAGTATTTTAGTCCAAATCTTCTGGAACGGATTATAAAATTGAAATGTAAGAAGGAACAGAGATGAGCTATATTTATAACACGAACACTGCTCTTCAGCATCTGATCCATACACATGTGTATCCTCATTTCTATGCCATCCCTCGGCACACTCTAATGGGTACACTAGCTGCACACTCGTCATTAAAATAAAAATAAAAAAAAAAAAAGGGGAAAAAAAAGGAACTGACTCATCACTGAGAACAGTTTTGACAGTACTTGCATGCAGAGCCCTGGCAGAGAGGTTCAGGCTATTTGGTTCACCACTCGTGACCAGTTACAAACGACAAACTTTGGGCTGAATTAATGATCAGGGGAAAAAAACAAACGTGCGAAGTCTTGGCACAGGCAGATGCACAGGTGATCCCAGGTCTAATCTGCAAGTTTCGTCCTTGGAGTTATGTGCTACCTAGAGGAAGGAAAATATCTGGAAAGCAGCTATCACTGCAGGGAATTCCTACTGCTGAGACACTGATGTGGTCAGGAAAAAGGGATGAGTACTGTAGGAACACCTAGCAGAGACACCCAGGACACTTCCAGGGGAAGTATCCCACCTGGCATCAAGCAGAGGGAAGCAGGTTGCTCTCCTGGCATACCAGGAGCACAGCAGCTCCTCACGGGGAAGCTGCTAATGCTCTGGAGCTAATGATGCCATGCAAAGCTGAAGCTTCCCCGTCCTCTGTCGTTAGTGCCACTATGCACCCACAGGCAATGGATCAAAGGGGCTATGAGAAGATAAGGAGAATCCATTTTAATTTCAAAACATGAAAATTCTGGCACAGGAGATCACTACAGAAGATCAGTTCAGTTCTGTTTCAGTGGTGTTTTGAAGGGGAATGTTGTATTTTAAATGTGCTGCACATACCTATTTATCTGAGTAAGCAACATCAGCAGTGGCATAAAGCAAGCTAAGAGGAAGACGGGACTTTGGTTAAGTGGAAGGCAGAATCCACTTCGTGGAAAACATCAAAGAAAAGGAACACATGCTGATGTTTAAAAACAGTCTATGTCCAATACAAAACATCAAGACCTAAAAAACAAAAACACAAACCAGCAAAACAACCCCTTTGCTTCACAATATTTTCCTTAGAAACAAACTCAGCATTGCTGACTGGGAATGGGCTGCCACTGCCTGCTTAAAGCACTGTCCGTGCAACCCACTAGTGAGAACTCAGATAAAAAGTAATGCACACAAATTTCACATTGTCAAAATTAGGACAAGTGGAAGTTGTGTGAGTGGAAACACTTGCACTGCATCAGTATTAGGCCAGAAGGCAAAGGGAGGCACATGTCCCAAAAAATTAGAAGAAGAAAGAGTTCAGATGGGCATGCCAGTGCCCACACTGCTCCTGCTCTGAGCTGTCTCTGGGGAAAATCAAAGCAAAACAAAGCAAAACCAAACCAAACAGCTTCATTTTGCAAAAGCCACGACTGCACAGCTGTTTGCAGAGGGAAGTGGTGAGCAGGCATCGCCTCCTGTCAGCATCCCTGGGGCTGTGCCTGCTGTACTTTACCCTTGGCCATGTGATGCCAAGTTATGGTGTGACAAAGCTTTTCACCTCCTGGTCTCTAGCTCGGGGCTGCTCCAAGCAGAGCATAACCAAACTCTGCACTGGCTGCTGGCGACGGTAGTTGGATGGACTTCATCCAGTTCCTTGTGGACTGCTGTCCATATTAGGAGAAAATCTCCACTTGACACTGGCACTGGGAACCAGCCCTGTCCACAGACACCAGCAGCATTAGACTTTTCCTTAGGAGCCAGGTTGAAACACAAGATCACAGCCTTGTCAATGATCCTCAATAGTGACAAGCATGTAAGGCAAGAAACAAGTCTACCAGGGCTAATTAAAACATCTCTTGTGCTTGGCTCTGTAAAACCCACACACCACCACATGGGCAACAAAAACAAAAGTTAAAAAAAAAAAATCCCCTAAACCACCCTGTGGTGAACTTTGTTTCCTTTTTCGAGCAGCGCTGGTGACTTTGCAGGGGAGCTCAGAAGGGTAAAAGGGCATTGCCACCATGGCAGCTATTTAATTCCACCAGGCAGATCCCCCAGACCTGTAACAGCGTCTGCTTCCTACCCATCAGGCCATTAATCACCCAGACTCCTAAAAGGTTCAATTCATGTGCCCACTCAAGAGAACTCACGAGATGCCTGATAGTCATATGTCATTCGAGAAGGGAACAAAACTGTATTCTTCTCTGAACTGATGTAGCTCCTATTACCAAGAGACTGTCTCCCTTGGGAGAGACCAGAAGAGCGAAATGAAGGAGAGCTGACTCAAAGCTC
>NW_008656552.1:51756-61343 GCF_000695815.1 Acanthisitta chloris | reverse complement strand
AGAGAGTTATTAGGAACTTAGCAGTACCCTTATTTTGCCAATAGTCTGGGGAATTGGTGAAAGGATTTTGAAAGCGATGAAAAAATATCTCCAATTTTTACTAGATACACCCCAGACTGATGGGTTGCTCTCCAGCAAAGACTGCCCTCCTCCTTAAGAGCTTGGTGACAGCAAAGGAGGTTTTTGCCATCTTAAAATTAGAGCATTTCTTCTGCTGATTAACTTCACTCTTCTGGGACCCTCTAAGCAGCTGGAGGTGATGCCTGGACACTGTGCATACTCACAAATCCTTCGCTTCCCTTGATATCCAACTGTTTCAAAATGTCAATCCTTATCTACTGATGCTCTTAAAAGCCTGGGAGATATCAACCTGGGATATCTCCAGCTCAGCACCACTGCACAGCACCCATGAGTCCCAACACAAATGCACAGGGTCCCAGGGGACCCAAGCCCATCACACCCAGGGCATGGCAGAGTTGAAGAGGGTTAGGTGACTCACACTCCTCCCCAGACCAGGCTGAAACGTGACACATAAATATCTCATTTGACAGTGCCATTTCCTGGAAATGACAGCTGTAAAGAAAAGAGTTTGAAAAAGGGAAATGCACACTTTTGCAGCTTAAAATAAAGGTCATATTGCTCTGCATCTGGTAGAAAATTAAGGAGGAGTAAGTTGAATCTATCTTGCCCTCTTGCTGCTTCTTACTGCTTTTCTTCATTCAATCACTGCTGTATCAGGTAAACTAATACATGAAACACAGAAAAATATGAAAACCTAAAAGCACTCCAGCAATTGCTTCACATCCTCATTATTTCCCTGGAAAACAGTCCATGCCTCAATAGAAATGTTCTCCACATTCTCCTCTTTTTAAAATTTCCCCCTACAAAATTCAGCAACAACATTTTTCTCCTCAAACTAGACAGTGAAACTAAGTTTCAGGCAGCCTGGCACATTCACTGCCCTTCCATGCTTTACCTTTCTTACTGGCACCTTTTGATCTCTGAGGCTTTGGGAACACTAAGCTGAACTGATCTCCTGCTGCAATTCATAATTACCAATTCACAGCATTTTTCAGCACTCTGTAGATGCCAGCCTGCTGCTCAGGAGTCAGTACAGAATCGAAAAATGCTAGAATTTGTTACCCAATTGAGAATTTTTTCCAAATTTCTCCCCATTCCTCCCAAGTGCTACAAACCCCACACTGAGCTGCTGCTGTTACCTACGAGCCAACCTGGATGCTTCACGCTGCACGGAGCAAAGAGGAGGCAGAGGGGCTGCTTTCAAAGGGTTTACAGCATTGAAAAGGGGTTTATGATACATAAACAGCCTTTTTCAGGTTCAAAAAATCCTCTTTTCCCATTCAGCATCACCATTATCCCTATTGGTTTCCTTTGCCTGCAGCTGCTCCCCAGCAGGCAGATACAAAACACAGCTCCACGGGCGACAGTCGTGCTCAGCCCTCACCCCACGGCAGGAACACATCACCACGATGATCTTGCTCCAGCACAGGAGAAAAACAGCCACCACAGGCCACAGCTTGGTCCCAGCCCATGGAGGGGCAGAGCTGCCTGTGGGGGGACTAATGGGGTCGTCCCGTCGGGCACCTTTGTACCCAGAACACAATCTTGGCTATTGTTCTGTGGTCATGAAAAATTAAGCTGGATGGTTAAAATTTCCCACTCCAAGTGTTGGTATGAGGCCCTGTAGTATATTTTGCTCGTGTGGCTTACCTATGGGACTTTCAGCAAAGGAAGTCCATGCTGGGAGTGAATGTAAAATATGGGAGCGTGCAGGCTGAAGAGAAAGTCTTAACCAGAGTGTTTGAATAAAGTAAGTGTTTCACCAGTGATCTTTCATTAAGCCATTGCCCCAAGTTCTCTTACAAACTCCTAGCAATGCACACCTCCTCCAAAGTCATCTTACAGTCCTTTGACAGAATTAAAAAGCCTCTTGTGCATTACCTGGATTTTAAACAGAGCAACTAAAGCACAGAGATGAGTTCAAGACTGGAAACAACACTCATGAACAACAAACAGACAAGGAATTATGAACGTTTAAAAGTTGAATTAAAGGCATAAAACCCTTTCTCTGGTTGCTTACTAGCATAACTAATCTCAAACACTTTCTGGTCCTCTCTTCAATATAATCAGTGGATTTACAAACTGGTAAATCCTCCTGTTCAATTTTTGGTGCTGAAAGCAAAACAGCAAATGTTCCTTTTAATCTTCAAACAACTGTAAGACAGAAACACTTCACTATTTCCCTCTTTGGTGGGGAAAGGTGCCAAAATACCAACATCTCTGGCTGAAGCTTGGCTGTGCTGCAGGTTAATGGTGCACCCAAGTGCTCCAAACCATCACATGCAAAGAGAGGTCACACACCAAAATCCCAGCCCAAAATGCTCCCCAGACACTGGAGTAGTTCAGGTCCAGATCCACATCCACATTTTGTAGCTCAGGTTTATATCTAACCCAAATATAAGGATTCTCTTGACTTCTTCCAAAGAATAGTCTTTTAAGACATAAGACTCAAGAACCAATAAAAAAGGTAATTTAACAATATCTCTAGTGTGTCACCAATCATTTAAAGGGCCTTGAGGCTGCTGCATTCCCACTACAGTACAGCAGCTTTCCCACCCTGCTGGTTTTCAATTGACACCCTCTGTGTTGATATTTTTTTCCAAGTTAAGCCTGATGGCATTTTTAAAACTTCCCCTCACAGCTGATGTCCTCTGCTCATCCCACTGCTGGGTCCCAGCAACTCTGCCCTGGGCAGCACCAGGCTCTGCTGGAGCCCACAGCAGTGGGGCCAGGGGTTTTCTCCTCCATATCCCCCAAGGCACAAGGCTCAGGGGAAGGGAGAAATTTAAATTTAGGTGGAAGAAGTCAAGAGGGGAAAAACCAAGATTTTCAAAAAGGGCAAACCCCAAACACTACAGGGAGGTTGTTGATCAGAATCCCATAGCAATAACTAACCTCAGGAAGTTGCCAGGGTATCCATCACTTGTTTAATAATCTGAGATTTTTTTTAACTTTTTTTTTTTTTTTTGCCAAAAAGGCAACAAAAATGACCCTTATGGACATTTTGCCTGTCTGAGCCTGAAGACTGCTTGGAAGACAGACTATCTGAGACAGGGGAAATGCTCCCTTCCCTTTCCCTTGGCATGAACAAATTGTCATTCTGATTTTTCCATTCTGATTTTCAGGAATTCTGGGCACAGCCCAAAAGACTATGAACCACTGGTAGAGGGACCTGTAGCATGAGGATGCTCCCCACAGCTTCACACTCTGCTTCTACACTCACTGGAGAGCACAGGACAGGCACATCTACTCCTGAACAACTCCAACCTCCCAGAACTTTGCACAGCCCATTACTCCATCAAACACAACCATCCTGACCTCCCACCTTGGCTTCCGACTCAGAGCAGCAATGGGTGTCATTAACAGCAAAGGGTGGAACACCACCACTTAAAATCCACTTACCTACTGCAAGTGAAATTAATAGTCATAAAAAATAAACTTCTTCGAGAAGTTTTCCTTTGCAAATACCTAGTGCATACCCCACCACCAGCGTCAGGAGGAAGTTTTCAAAGGGGCAGAACTGTTAAATGAATGTATCTGCTAAAGGAATCAGGTTTTCTCCTGCACTCCAAGGTTATGTGTTTAGCAGGCTTCGATACTTCAATGAAAAATTGAGGTGGCAATGATTTGCAGACTAAATTAATGTTAAATACTTCAAAGAACTGGACAAACAAGTCAGCAGCAAAAATTTTATGGGTTCACTTCCTTCAAGGGAACTTAAAGAGCCAGCATTTTATTGCTGTGAATTCTAGTCACTCCTTTTACCCCTCAGCATCTGTTTGAAATATGTAGTAGACAATTGCTTTTTTGGCTCTGACTCAGGTGGTTGAAATACAGGACAAACAGACTACTGTATATAAGCTTTCCTCCAGCAATGAAAATTTTTATTAACTCTCTTGCATAGCAAACTCGGCTGCCTAGCTTCCAATCCCTATAGAATCATCAAGGAATGTGGCTAGTTATTAATTCCGGTGGTCAAGCACAGGGTGGATATGCTGAGACTTGTCTGCAATACGTAACCTCACATTTCAAAAAAATAAAGAGGGGGGAAAAAACCCAACACTACAGAGGGAAGGAAAAACATAAATGAGTTCTGTTTAGTTCATCATTCATATGTGTAAAATTCCAAGCTAAATACTAGCTCTGTGCATAAATATGTCAGCTCTGTCAAGCACTCCAGCCAAAGAAAACAAGGTCCATGGTGGAGGGGTTCAGAATTACCCTCAGTGCCATGAACCTGCCCCACCTTCCATTGCTGTGTCAAATTCAGGAGTTTTCTCACATTGGTGCTTTATAAAAACAACCTGCAAATGCTGCCTAAACATTACTCCTCTCACCCCACCCAGCTGAAAGACCAGGGAAAAGAAAAAGAACAAGAACAGAGGTACATAACACGGAAAGGAAGGGCCTTGATCCCCAGGAGACCTTTTTTCAGGATGAATCTGGCCGCTTGGAACTCCTACATTCATTGCTTGTGTATCCTCCACACTGCTTGTGTAGTGGTGAGCACTTTTTGCAAAGCTTTTGATCCCTGAGAAGCACTGTGAGATGTTTTCCAGAATTTAATATTGAGTAAAACTCCCTCTTCAAGTTGTGGTTACAGGCTAATTTCAGCCAGCCTTTGGCTGTTGTGGTGCTTTTAGCCTTCTGTTGCCTTTCCAGTCTCATAAATGCCTAATAGCAGTGGTCAACATTTAAAAATAAACACTTGTCATACATTTGCTACACAAAACAACTTCAACTGCTTGAAATCTGCAGATATTATCAATTTTTCTATTTTCAGTGGATACTTAACACATAGATTAATAAACAGCTGGACTTTGCTTAAAGCTCCCCTTGAGTTTTGTGCTATCTTTTGCAAAACAAGGCCACGGTCTACGGCGAGTTGTCTGTTTGCTCAAGCCAATTTCCACACCAACAAATTCAAGTCTGTTCCACCAATGCCATAAATCAGAGAACAACTGCAACATGGAGAGTGTGAAGAGCCACCAAGGGCTGCCTATTGCCTCATTCATGACATGTCTCCTGATGCTGAATCTCCTTGCTCGGATACACCACAACCTGAAGCAATGTCCTTACACCATTTTCTGGCCAGCATGCCCTACAGATATTTCCATTTGACCTTGCATATCTCTTCCAGTTTCCCCAGAGAAAGCACAGAGGAGGATACTTCTCATCCCTTCACTACAACTGCAGTTGCTGGATGAGAAGAATGTGATTCTTATCTCTTCTATTTCTCGTTGCCAGTACAAAGCAGAGCTTCCCCTCCAGCTTTCAGCTCCTGCTTGCTGTCTCCTTGGGAGCTCAGGCTCTCCAGCACCTCAGTTCATCTGGTGAGCACTCACCATGCTGTGGAATGTCAGCTCATGCACGGAGCACCCAGCCCTGGCCCCAAATGCCTCTCCAGCAGCTCCCCCTTGCAGACAGATATGATACCATAAGCATCACATGTGGCTCTGCCAGATGGTGACCAAACAGGACTGATAGCTGTCCTGAGGCTTGTTTCTGCACAGTCAGTGAGTGTCCTGACAGCTCCAAGCACACCAGGTGGCTCCTGTCACCATCCACCTCCAGCTCCCACCTGGGCAGCCATGGCCATTATCCTGCAAAACTGTGCCCAGGGTCCCTGGGCAGCTCATCAGAAAGCACTGTAGGTGTGCAGCTACTAAAACTCACCCATGTCCAGCTTCCTAGAAAGCAATTATTCAGAGCTGGAGCCCACTGGAACAAGGAAGGTCAAGCCCAGCTAGCCTTAGGAGACAACCTCAAACTCTCTCTCCAATCAAAGCCTGCCATGCATAGGCTCCATAAGAAAATCAATTTTAGGGCTCAGTCACAACACACTTTTCCATGCCTACTAAGTCATTCTGACTCTAGAAGACAGAACACCTTCACCACGAAAAGGTAGGTGCTAGAAGAAAAAATGCAGATTCCTGAGGAAATCTTAGGAAATGAGGTACCAGTCCAGGTTGGACAAGGCCATTCATACCATTTGTTGCATTTCCCTGGCAGCAAACCATGCCAGTTCACACAGCAATGGTACTCCAACCAAGCTCTGGAAGCTGCACCCCGAGTAAACACCATATCCCAACTCAGGAATTAGTACTCAACATTTGTCACCACATAGGTAAGGAAAGGAAGCAGATGCAAAGTACCTGCTCAGACAGCCTGCAACCTTCCCCAAGATATGGAATGCCAGAAAATCCAGAGATACACAACATAGTTTACAGTGCCCACAGTCAAACATTTAATCCTTTTAGTATGGGACTTGGGAGTGACACATATATTGAAGGCATAGACAGATATAAATGGTCCTAGATGCAGAAGAATCCATAAACCTTTCAAGAAAACCTGCATTATTTTCTGCTTAAGCACTGCTGGTTTGTGCAGCAGCATGGCATGGCCTGAGCAGGTCTTCAGCTCCCACCACAGGGCTCCAGACCTCTCCAGCTCCCCACACTCCTGAGGTGCCTGAAGGAATTGTATAGATGCTTTACAGGGAGTTGTGCTAATCTGTGTCTTAGGCAAATGAAGCACTAAATGCAAGTGCCAGATTAAAAGCTACACATAAATCTCATAATAAATTGTAAAAACAGTTAAAAGCAAAAGCACTGTAATAAACTGCTCCCAGGATTGCCTAATCCTCAGCCCTGAGCCTAAGGATTTGCTTCAGTGCTAGTGCAGCCTTACCCTGTTACACAGAGGTTTCCTTCAGTGGAGCAGCACAGAATCAGAGAATATCCTGAGCTGGAAGGGACCCACAAGGATCATACTGCAGGCTCTGCACAGGAAGGTGTGCAGGAGAGACCTGGAGGTGAGATGCTCAGCTACAGGACCACACAGGCTTTACCCAGCAAATGCTTGTTGTGGCTTTAACACCTTGTGCTTGCAAAGTACCACCCTGAGGAGGAGACGGGGCAGGTAACCACATCTCGCTGTTGGTAACGCCCTGGTGAAGGTGCCCTGAGCATCTCCTTCTCATTTTGTCACCCCATCTTGTTCAGACAAATCCTGTGCAGTGCAGGAGCAGCAGGGAAGGAGAAAGGACATGCTAGGCTGGAGATGGACAAACTAGTTCTATCAGCAATACGTGACACGCACACACACACTTTGCAGGTCAGCACTGATCCTCAGAATTTCTTAAGATTGTGTTTAGATAGTTATTTTCTAGGCCAAAATCTCCCCTGGAAAAAACACAGCAAAGCTCTGAGGAACCTGCCTGCTTTGCTCATACTCCGTTTTCTGGATAGAAGTGTGGCCTTTTAATTTAAATGTTGCCACCTGTCATCTTCTGCCTTTTTTTTTTTTTCTGGCACCTTCACTCTTAATTCTCATTTAGGATTCAATTTAAATTCCCAGAATGAAGCTGGATCCTGCAGTTCGAATCTGGGATGCTCAGCTGAACAGTTTGAGGAGTTGCCAAAGTAGGAAATCACCCTCAGCTAGTTGCATAACTTAATTACATTTATCTGATAAAATGCCACCTCCTTACAGGGGACCCCAAATAACATGTTTTCCCTGAAATATCTGGAATCTGATTCATTTGTTTTACTCCTGCCTTACGCTGGCTTAGCACCACTGGCAACAGCAGCAACGTTACACTGAGGTGAGGCTGAAATAAATCCACAGAGAGACAGACACATCACAAGCACACCAAAATTAATGTGCTTTTCACTGCTGTTCGTGTACAAACACACAGGGCAAGGAAAAAAAAAAAGGAATAAAAAATTTTCCTTTCCTTCCTGGCTTTTCACAAGTTCCTGGCTATCATTCTGAAATGTAGATATTCCCATCATGCCTCGGTGTTTTTCAGCCCCATGATGCCCTCACTTTTGATTGTATAGATGAAGTTGAAGTGCACAGGGTATTTACTGATCCAGTTATCTTGTTCTGTGACAGGCAGAATCAATCAATCAAGGGGCCAGCTCTATGCTTACGTATTCCAGGCACATCTCCGCACTTCAGGATACGAGATCACAGTGTTATCCAGCCAAATTTGATCAACAAATGCAGTTCCCCTGTGCCACAGCAATCTCAGATGAAGATGTTATTATGTGGAACTGAGCAAAGTGATAAAGACAGTACAGAAAAGCGAGGAAAAGTCCAGCTGGACCTTTCTGACAGCCTCTATATACTAGAGCAGCAGCATCCCGTTTTCCATGGCTTAGAAAAATAGCACATTCCCAAGGAACTGTTGCAAAATGCTTTCTGGCCACCCTGTCTCTGTTGATACTTAATGAAAGAAACATTATGCCACGGAGTTTGCTAACATGTTCTTAAATGTTGGACAACAGATTACACCCCCTGCCACTGTATTTATGGGGATATTTATAGCACAGGATCACGCACTCTATTTTTCATCACTCAGCTGTGAACAACCATATCAAAACCTGAAAGCCCCAAAATATATTTTTAAATCACAGATGGCTTAAGCAACCTTTAAGTATTTGCATTTTAATTCCCAGCTACAAAAGAGATGCAGGTGAACGTGTAAATGTTGAAATCTGTCTCAAGGAGAGTTGACATCAAGCTTTTATTTTGCCAACAGCTTTTCACTTTGCTATTGCCCTACAGTTTTTTTTACATTATTTAATCCAAAATACCATCTTTTTGATTCTACCTTTCTTTGCATTTTAAATCTTTAATGGGAGCCTTTGGCAGTCCATGGGCACAATTATTAGATATCTGCAGAGAGAAATTGAAAAATTAATCATACTTTCCATTTTATATTTCGGCACTATACATAAAAATTAGCTGGTCTTAAAGCTGCATTCTGAGGTCTGTTGATATTCCCTCCCCAACATGGTAAATACTATGCAAGAATCCATGTATCTCACATTGAAATCTCTCCAGCTAAACAGTTATATGGAGAATGCCTCGTTGTCTCTTCAAGTGCACAATTTATTTCAGATCATTTTTCAATTAAAAGGCATCTGCTGCTACTTCTTCTGTTATAGACTGCCTAAAATCAGGGTAAAAAGTACCCTAGACTAATCATATTGATGATACTGAAGTTGTTTATTACCCTTTTATGGGCTTGGGTACTTAAATTACAGATTTTCACAACTGTATGCAAAATGTGTAACATAATCTTTATGCAGTTTATTATAGAAACTGATATATGCATTCATCTGACCTTTGTCTAAATAGAACCTTAAACACAGGGGGGAAAAAAAAATCCAAAGGCATCTATCAGCATGTGAGCAGTATCAAAACTGCTAAACCTATTAACTTTGTTTTCCTTTCACTATTATTAAACTGGAAAGCAAAATTCAACTGGAAAATTGTGCCATTTGGGTTCCCTTGTCATCATGTAATAAGTATGAGAAATATATGTGGAATAGCCAAATGGCCAATAGACAAAACACCCACTCCAAGTGACGTACTGTTTTCCATACCACTCAGACAAAATCAAAACAACAGAGCTGTTGCAAACAAAAACAAAATAACATTTCCCATAAGCATTCCAGACAGAGAAAATTTACAGGAAAAGAAAGCTGGGAAAA
>NW_008656552.1:15000-51741 GCF_000695815.1 Acanthisitta chloris | reverse complement strand
TTTGTCCCCCCAGCCATAAAACCCCAGTTCTGCCCAGCTGGTAAACAACAGTTTAACATGAAAAACACAGAAAGGCTCACCATCGATTAATTGTCAAACTTTGCAGTTAAAGATTTACAGCAGCTGAAGAGCTGCTGGTGCTGCTGCCCTGGGCCTGGGGTGGGATGCTCCATGCAGGCAGGGCCTGTCCCTCTTGCCTCCACGCCAGGGCAGATGCAGCCAAGGAATGTGTTTCATTCAGAAAAGAGCAGGATCCGGCATGGGGAAAAGCTCCAGTGCTAGAGCAAGGAGGGGAAAGTAAACAATCAGGTTGATTGCTTCAGAGCAGTGTGTTCGCAGTTTGTGAAAAGTCCCACAAACACTGTCTTACCAAAAAAAAAAAAAAAAAAAGAAAATCCAGCTTGTTTTTTTTTTTCCTTGGGTGTTTTTGGTTGCGGTGGTTTTTGGTTTTTTTTTTTTCCGGAAAGTCCTTCCAACTCTCAGGGCAGCCTGGCGGAATAACAACTTTCAAAAGTGAAGATGTCGCTTTTTTATAGCTGACTCACATTTATATAACTTTGTTAATGCATCTGCTCCCTGGAAGTTACAGTGTCTGTGCTCAGCTGTGGTACCTGCCCATAAATCGCGGCCGCGCGGCGAATATCAACAGCTGCATTTCCCTCTCTCAGTTTACACTGTCTCCATCACGGCGAATTCCTGTCAGCTGCACTCTGCCTAACACAATTCCTATGTTTTGCCTGGCAGTAAATGGACGCTCCTGCCCCAGCATCATCTAAACAACTCTGTTAACATTTGCCCCCGAGCGTCTCTCTCTTTGTCCAGTCCCTGTCTTCTAACAGATGTCATCCAAGTCTAATCAAGCATAAAATGGTCATAAATATTTCTTTCTGGTAGATTTCACATTCGCATTTCATGCAGGGACATGATATTTTTCTGCTACCTCCAGGGAGTACCTAATGCAAAAACCAGTTACTTACATTCAAGGCTCATGTTCCTTTAGGAAAATGCAGCACATGGTCTCAGTTCAAAGACATAAAAAGGCACAAGACTTTATCTTCTTTTGTTTAACTGCACTCCTTTTTTTTTGTTGTTTTTTTTTTTAAATAACGTGTGCCACAGCCTCCATCTAGGTATGACATTGTCCTTCGCTGCACAGGCAAACACACAGTGCTGAATTTTGACCCTACCACTCTCTCAAGCACAAACATTTTTGAATTTCATACTCCCAGCCCTTAATTGCTGCACAAAATAGAGATGATTTCCTCCCCCCCATATCACAACCTCCCCTCAGCTATTTCATTTACCAAGCTATTTAAAGAATTCACAAGATTGGAAAAGCACTTCTCTATTTTGGTTCTTTTATGCAAAATTTTGCAACCTACCTCATCTTCTTTCACTGAAACCAGTTAAAAATGATGCTAAGATACAAATTTAAGGTTCATGCCTATTTAACAGTTGATAAGCACAAGATCTAAGCAATTTCCAGTGCTTAAACTTTGAAACTATTCAGGATAATTAATTCTCCTTAATGTTAGAATAATCAAAGAAATTATATTTACCCTTGGTAAACTTGGTAAATAATCTGTCAGCCTGGAAAATAAAACTAACCTTGGATTATTCACAAAGCCCTATGTCTTCTTATTTTCTTTCCCTCATTCTGTTTGTCACAGCAGAAATATGACATAGCTATTTAAAGTGAACCACACACAACACTTAAGGATATAGATCACAACAGTGAGGCTGTTTTTCCTCCTCCTTCTCCACTGAGCCTAATATTTGATTACTGTTAGTCAAATCAAGCTTTCAGGCAAATAATCTCCATTTTTTAAGTTAATGAGATGTGGTCATGTCGACAACAGCTTGCAGAAACTTTTAATTCCAATTCCTGCAGGCTGTGCTGGCCTCTTTTACAGCAACCACGGTATGAATGAGTCAAATTTGCCAAAATGGCTTATGTAGACAAGTGCACACTTTAAAGAGGCACTAATTAAAAATACCCACTGGTATCATAATTTAAATACCATGAAAATAAACTGCAAAAGTAGCTCAGCTACCATCTTATGACTTTCCTTAGAGCTCGTTTACTTTAACTAGATGATGTTTTATTGCAGATGTATTCCTAGCTAAAAACAATTTTACGTCTTGGAGGAATTCAAGATTTTGATATAATTAAACAATTTATGTTAATATTTGTTTCACATAAGCTATTAAGCAAGCCCCCCAGAACAAGTGCTAATTGAGAAAGATGCAAAGAAGTAGAGTGCTGAAGTAAGCAGCAAATCTATACTGTTGATTTACTGCTCTATCTGCAACTTCCCCCCTCATTACAGCTCTCTTTCTCCTCTCATTCCCTGCTATAAGGCTCCCAGCTGTACTGAATCCCATTAAAACACTTTCCTTGGATGCTATTGTCTGCTGCTTTCCTCAAAAAAAGGAAGAAGAGGAAAAGGGTTCAGAAGGAGAGGTGGAGCTTGGTATTATTCTCGCTGCACTTCCCTGGCCACAACTTCTCCAAAATCCCTTTTGTCTTTCTGAATTTTTTTGGCAAGGACTGTGAGCAGCACAGCTGTAGTGCAACAAAAGCAGCCGTGAGACCAAAAATAAAATAATAATAAAAAAAAAAAGGTGCTGCTGAGAGGGTTAAACCTATTTAAGGGGTTAAATATGCAATTACCGCTGACTAAAACCAGAGAGACATATAGATAAATAGAAGAAATGAAGTCCCCAGGTTCCATTCAGAAGCCTTCATCACATTACTACCAGACAGAAAACTCTTTAAGTACCATTTTCAGATGTTAAATCATTGTTCGTGCAGCACATATTCTCACTATTCCTGGGGGAACAATATCTGAAGACAGCGTGCTAACAAATGCAATCCAGTAAACAGGCATTTTTCCTCTTGTTGTTAGTACCTTTGTGTTCCAGCTCCCAGCTCTGTCATCCATGCCTTCTCTCTGCTTTGAAGTTAAAGTACTGAATGAGCGTTGTCATCTATTATCCAGAGTGTGCATGTAGATTATAAATAAGAAATAAAAGTGACTTTCAGTACACTGCTTTTGCATTAGCAAGTTGCCTTCTCTGTTACCTCCTCTGTCCTTCATACTTTGCTACCAACATTATATTAAAAAACCTGACTTTAAGTGTTTCTTGCAGAATGCTATAAAATATGTACACAGCGGAGACAAAAGTTTTATTGAAACAAACAAGTCCAGCAGTTTAACCAGGTTCATGAGTTCGGCTTCAATAGACTGTTTAACCCTTATCTGCAGATGCCCTTCAGGCCCCTGACACATTAATTGCATCCCTGGCTTCTTTTGCATGCACACTCCCGAGCACAGAGCTATTAATTACACCACACTTTATTTACAGAAAGAGCCTTTCCCACTATCGATCAATTATTTATTAATATTTTCTGGCGTAACAACCTCATCACATTTCTCATTTTAAGGCCACAAATAAAACACTTTTCATACAAGTAACAGCACTGACCTATTTCAACTGCATCTGCTTCTACCTGGTCAGAAAACTCATCTCCATGAGCATTAGAGACTTAGAAATGTTTCTCTCATCTGAAGGAAGAGGTGAGAACAACCTGCACTTTCAGTGCTCAATCCCTTTACTCTTCATAGAATCATATCACAGAATCCCATAATGGTTTGGGTTGGAAGAGACCTTAAAGATCATCTAGTTCCAACCCTCTGCCATGGGCAGGGACACCTTCCACTTCCCTCTGCTTTCAGCTGGCTGCAACAAGCACCACTTCAGGTGCCTTAATCCACACATGCTGTCCAAATTATGGCAGTTCAGGGAGCAAGCAGAGAGGTTTTTGAAGCCCTGAGGGGTGGTGGGCACCTGGAGAAGGTGGCAACCAAAGATAAATGTAGAGAGCTTAGTCTTGGCGCTGCTCTAGTGGTCCCCTGGGCCACAGTGGACTCATCTCACACATTGACTGCCCAGATGTGCCTCTGCAGAAAACCAAACGGGTTCTGGGCAAGTCCAAGCAGAGCCAAAGCTGGCTGAGCCCAAAGCTAGCACTGCACAACAAACTGGAATCATAGAATCATTTAGGCTGGAAAAGATTTTTCAGATCATCAAGTCCAACCCTTAACCCAGCACTGCCAAGTCACAAAAGTCAACTTTGGGAAGAGCAAGCACAAGCCTGGGAATAATAAACTTCCAAATAAATAATAGCAAGTCTATTACACTTAATAAAGTCCTCATTATTTAGCTGAACATCTATTTGAGAAGACATCTGTGTTTTGCGAGATGATGGGAACAGAGGCCTGAGGACCAAAGCTCCTCTGGAGAGGGAGTGGAAAAGGCTGGACAGGATACACTGTGCAGGGACTGGCAGTGCCCTGGCTGCCACCCCTCAGTGCAGTTCCCTGCATCTGCAGGTGGCAGTGGGTTTTGGGGCAGAAGGGAAAATCCTTGGCTTTTCTGGCTGGGCAGCAAAATTTGTGGTACATCTGCAGCTGAGTACAGACCAGTCAGGTGATGAATCTGCAGGGCAGGCACAGAGGAGCTCTCCTTCCCTTCATCCCTCCAGGTGTCCTGGATCTTTCTCCCTTTCATCCTTTTGGATAAACAATAATGATATAAGGAGGTTCAAGCACAGTCCAGTGTTTTTCACTTGGACATATGGGAGCCAGTCCTTTCATAAAATGATTTTGGTAAACAGTTCAAGTCCCTGTAAAGCCCAGGGCAATCCAGTAATGATTTCCAAGGCTGTCACCTACTGCCTGTCCACAACATCACCAAAAAAACCTGATCAGATGGAGAAAAAATGGAGTAGAAGAAGTGGCACAAATCCCTTCCTTCCCTCCACCAGGATAAGATGGAAATGTGATTGTGCTGAACAGTTTTTCATTAGCAGATAGCACATCTGCAGGCAGCTCAAACAGCCTGGAGAGCCCTGTCCTCCCTTTCCTTCGGTAGGGTAGCAGTGGATGGTGCAATCTTTGGATGCATATGGAGTATCAGCAATCCCACGTGAGCGTGAAGGACATTCTGCTGATCCCTGCAGTAGTGCCAGCCCAGGCACAGGAGCTCCTACAGGCTCTGGGAAAGCACAGACTGTAGGGCCTGACCATGCCTTAACCCTGGGGAAAGGGGCAGACTTTGTGCCCTTGGCTAAAACTGCTGGATGTCTGTTAAACATATGAGGACATGAAGGGGTACTTTTACTCTGCCAGGGGACAGTTTTCCACCCAACTCCTGCCCATGGGACTGAGCACACCGAGCCCCAGCCCAGCTCTCTTACTCAGCGAGTTCATGGCTTGCCCAGGATGACTAACAGGTAAATACTCCCAGGTTTCACGAGTTCATTTAACAAGAGCTGTATCTCCCCAGCACAAGGGGATCAGCTCCTAAAGACAAGATGAGAGGAGGTGAAAAGCTGGTCTTAGGAAACATGAGATCAGGTACGAAAGGGATTCTTTGCTGTCAAAGCATAATATGTCAGCTTGTGATAAACCTGAATTGCTTCATATACCAAGGATCACTAGACATTAGCTGCTTTTTATATGGCAATATGGTGCAGAGGTTTCAGACAGAATATTGTTTTATGTTGATCGTGATAAAACTCTCTGTAGCTTTGATAAAGCCTGCATACAGGCTTTTCATTCAAACTAATGAGTGCTACTGGCTGTTGGATGCCGAGACATGCTCTTGATGCTTTCCAATGGTTCAACTCGTAACTAGGAATCAATTTAGCCTGGATAAGCAAGAGTCTTACTCATCTAAGGGGTTTTGAATGATGATCCTATTCCCTGTGTTTTCCCTAGGTACATCTGAAAAGGTACAGTGACAAAGGGAGCACCACATGTTGGCAAAGTACATCTCTTACCAGAGGGATCTCCTGGGTTCAGCCCGCTCTGAACGAACAGTTGGCTCACACTGTAATCAGCCATCAAACAGCTCAGGCCCAACGGGCGATTCACTTAGCACAGGCCTTTTGCTGCTCTGTTTTCCAACATCTGTTTCAATGCTTGTCATCTCCCTGCTTTAAACAAATGTACTGCAGATGTCTTGTCTTGTGGACGACAGAGACTTGGCAAGGACAGGAACAGAGGCCTCCAAACGACAGAGGCACAGCTAAGGCAGTTATCAGGGGGTTCTGGATGGACTCTGTGCACTAAACACCAAGTGAGATTTTACTCTCACACCCCCACCCCATGTCCCCCTTTGAACCCTCTGTTTTCTCTTCAGATTTGAGAAACTGATGAAGGACAGAGATCAGGATGCAGACTGAGATGCAACCTACTCAGAAACATGTGGCCTGAGTCTTCTCAAAAGATTTATCATTGACATATGCAATTAAATGGGAATTCACACTCATTTGCTCATCCTTTGTTCCAAAGACAATCTGATACAAGACTGGACACGGAAGGACACAATGTGTGGTAAAGATAGAGGCTTCCCAGAGCAGACTGTGGCCTGAAAACAACAGCAAAGAGACTTTTTTGGGCTAAGACTGTAATTCTGGAAGAACCAACATATGAAATAGGATACACAACAAGGACTAGGGACAGGTTACTGTGAGGGGTCTCCAGGCACATCCCTCCTAGGGTGTTCATTGTACACAAATCCAGTTTGATCTTCCACTAGGAAAACCAGTTCAGTGAGACCTGGCATTTTGGGGGTTTTTTGAGAGTGCTACTTTTGTCTCTGTGAACACATCCTACCCATAGCTGTTTGAGGTTGGGCTGGGCTGAGTTATGCAGCCAATAAGATTCCAACAATCTCATTTTTCCTTAGCTCAGATACTTGGTGCAATAGTTGTGAAGAAGCTGGAACAAGGCAGATCTTGCTGGCTGCTCTTCCTGCTGCTCTGTCCTGTCCAGCAAAGGCAACATGGGTTTATCTACACTGTTTTGAACTCCAAGTGCAGGTCAGTCCAAGATCCAGGTGATCTTTTAACATCATGGACCTGTTGGTAGGTCTTTGAAAGAAGAAAAACAGGAGCTGTATTTTGACTGTGCAGACTCTGATAGTATCTCAAAGGATATTTTCATAAACAAGCTAGGAAAACACAGCCTTAACAAATTTACTGTCCACTGGGTGTGTGTCCATGGGTCACTCTCTGAATGGAACAAGATGGCAAACATGTTGAAGATGTCAACCTTTTTTTAAGAACAACAGAGACAAAGGAACAGACAACTCAGAAAATCTGTGGATGATGCTACACTGGGACAGACAGCAAGGATGTTGAAGGCGAAAGTGGGCTAAATTGTCTGTAAAAATGGGATGGCATTTGTAAAGGATAAATGGAAAGATGCTACAATTCAGCTGGAATACCCAAACTTCCTAATACAGCAAGGAAGACAACTGATTACACAGCACTTCTCTGGGGGGAAAAACGCCTAAGGATTACAGTGGATCATAAGTTGAGTGTGAGTCAACAGGGTCATGCTGTTGCAAAAATGTCATGTACTACAGACAGATGCATAATAAGAGCACTGCCTGCAAGTTATACATGGGAAATTCATTGTCTCCACTTGCTCCAGCAAGACTTCAGCTGCAGGAACATGTCACTGGAGCACTGCAATTCAAGATGAGACAGTCCAGACGACAGTGACCAGAATGACCATAGTAGGAAAGTAGGATGTACAAGGACAAAGCTAAGACTGCTCCAGTTCTGAAAAGATGACAGGTAAAGACATGGGAACAGCATTCATGTAGGAAAAAAGGATGCTGTAAAGAGAAAGGAAATTATCTGCTCTCTGCCTGCTACAGACACAAGAGGGAAGAGGTTGTACCTGAAGGGAGCCTACAAGAAAGAGGACTTTTCACAAGGGCATGTAGTGAGAGAAGAAGAGGGAATGGCTTTAAACTGACAGAGGCAGGTTTAGATTAGATGTTAGGAAGAAATTCTTTCCTGTGAGGGTGCTGAGGCACTGGCACAGGTTGCCCAGAGAAGCTGTGGCTGTCCCATCCCTGGGAGTGTTCAAAGCCAGGTTGGATGGAGCTCTGAGCAACCTGGTCTAGTGGAAGGTGTCCCTACCCATGGCAGGGGGTTGGAACTCGAGGATCTTTAAGGTCCCTTTCAACTCAAACCACTCTATGACTCTATGATACCCATTTTGGTAAGGATTAAGAAAAAGCTTTCTAACAGACATTTAAGCACCAGAATCCCCTGATGGGCATGAGTGAAACCTCCACTGACAGAGTAATGAGACACATATCAGGCAGACTCAGGAGTGTCAAGGACACACTCTACTCCTGCCCTTAGTCTGCATTTCCACAAAGGAAAAGGCTTAATATGAGAGAGGAGTTCAGAGCAAACCTGGGCCCAGCCAAGCCATCAGTCAGCACTACAGAAGGTCCTACTGTGGGCTCTCAGTGACCTTGGAAGGATCCCCAAACGTGAACACAGCACACGTTTCCCTGCCCCCAAGGAAAGGCACATATTTTTGCTTGCAGTTTATGAATCTTTGACGTACAGTCCCTATGACACAGCCTTGAAAGACCATATCTTTTATTTATTATGCCTAGCAATTGTCCTTGTAACCAATTAGGAAAAAAAGCAGGTGGTCAACAGACACTCTGCAAAATAAAACCCCCTCAGCAAAGCAAACACTGTACCTTTCAGAGCAAGGAAAAAAAAATACTGTAAACAGAGCTAATCACTGCTAAACCCTTATAATCCAGTCCTTGCCCAAGTTAAGAGACTGAAACCAAGAGTAAAACACTTCAAAAAGCATTAGGTGGAGGAACTGGTGAATCATTTCTCAAGGAATCAGAGAATCAATTCTGTGAAAAGGAGGAGTCAGGACTATTTTCAACTCCAAACACGCACTGTGTTGTGAAAGGGGCTCAAACCCTCAATGTGACAGGGTGGGACAAGGGTCCCACACTGCCCACTGGGAGAGCTGCTCCAGGGACTGGGAGAACAACTGCCATTATGGGCTTCACCCTGGCAGCTGTACAGGAAGAGCTGTCGAACAGCAAACAGCCCACTTTCAGCTCCTCTATAAACCATCTCCAGTTACCAGCATTCCCTGCACCTTGTTGAGTATTATATTCAATAATATTAATAGGCTCATATTTACCATATCTTAAAAGCTAACAATCCCATTGCCAGCGCTAATTAAAAAGACAAGAAGCAGAAAAGAAGCAGTGGATTATTTCTTCAATATGGATTCATGCCTAGATTTAATAAAACCTGCTTTAGTGTTATAACCTTACATTTGTTTCAAGAACACTATAAAAGATAAGTCTGGTTTTTGTTGTTTATTGACTTGGAGGGTTTTCTTTCAGATGTGTAATACAGCATTACAGCTATGGGGAGCAAGGCAGAAGACTGTTTTCCCTGAACAAAACAAGTGCTTTTGCTACCTGAATACCATATCTGGGATGATGGCTGGGAAGAAACCAGCACAGCTCTTCAGAGAGAACAACTCTGAATACATGAACAGACACTAAAATGCAACATCAGGGAGGTTTGTCTGTAACAAACCCTCCCTGTGACCTTACATAAAGCACTTCACCTACAGCTCCAAGGGAGTGCCATGGGCAGCTTTTCCAAGGGACACACCGTATGGTTTCTCCTGGACACAGAATCCCTGCCACAAACACAGAGCTCCCTCACCTGCATGCTCAGCAGATCTATTGCCTTCACCCAGACCGACCTGCTCAACATGTACACACAAAGTGCAGCACACATTCCCAGTGGGAATTCTTTGCTGCATCATAGCACACAACCTACCAAATAAAAATATTGTGCTTAGTCTCCTAACTGAGGCTAAAATAATGACAGACAGAACAGTGCCTTAATCAGCCTCTTCATCAAAAATGTTGCAGGCTTTCCAACAAAACCCAGAACAGTTGTTTTCCATAGATACCTGTCCACTCTTCTCTGAGCCTGGAGAAGACAAATAGCATAGGAAAGCCACTCTCCCCACACCAGAGCTTCTCCTAGGTGAACTCATCTTTAGATAAGTTTCTCATTTAAGCAGAAGCCAGAATTCTCCTGGAGACTGCTGAGATCTGACTGTGAGGGTCTGAGTGCTGCAAACACTTTCACATCCATAAGGAGAACTCTACCCCATCTTATTTCTAATGTTTTCCTGCAAGATACTGGGCCCCACTGCTTCATAACAAGTTCCATTCTCCTTCCCTGTGCCTGCCTGACCTTTCTCCTTCAGTGAATCACTTAATTATGGGGAAACAGAAATACAAAACGATGATGGTCTACAAACACAAATGCCCTAGCTTCATCCATGAGAGAGCAGCCAATCCCCCCAGAGCTGGGGGTCTGCTGCTGATTAAGGATGCCAGAAGGTACTAGGGAAGATCCACCCTCTTGAGTACAGCTAGGGTCCCTACCCCTATTCCCACACATATCTCACTGATTACTGGAAAAAGGAGGAAAAAAGCAGGACTATCAGACAGTCAGTGGTCTTACAACATTTCACTAGTGTTGCAGCGCTTTCCTGGCAGAGGTTTTTCAGTATTGGTGATAATAACAAGGAAAATTTAAGGAAAACTCGTTCTGAGCATGTCAACAGTGACCACATTCCTTTAGCTTGTGATCACGCTAACTCAAATAGACAAGATTTCCCCCCCTCCTCCTTTCCTGCACTTAATTTCCAGGTAGAGTTTGTTAAAGCCTGAAATCCCACCTGAACTTTGGCAAGTCTTTTTGATAAAAGGAAAAAAAAAAAAGAGAAAAAACAACCAATACACAAATATTTGGCTAAGGGACCCATAGCAAATTGCGTAATGCCAGTTAGAAGTTGTGTTTTTTAAGTATCAGCCCCAGAGGTTTTATCTGAAATAAAATCCTGATTACTTCAGATTCTGGAGGCAAACTGTGACCTTGCTCTTCATCTCCAAATTTGAAACATTTGTGTTGTGCCCCTCGATAACAATGACTCTGGCTAGAAAAGAACAAAATCCTTTCAAAAACTTGCTTGTTTTATTTAATAAGGTAAGAAGGCCCCAAACATGTATCTAAGAATTGGTTCAGCCTTGAAGCTTGCTCAAGTCACCCAAACTTGGAACTGCAGTGCTCTAACAAGCAAAAATGATGTTTCTGTCTATAACCATCCCAGTCCTCAATCCTATGGCCATCAAACAAGAATCAGAATTAGGTCAGCCCAGAGAACACAAGGAATTATATCCATTTCTGGCATCCTTCTCCTTAGTTTGCCTGGGAACACACTGGGAGAGAGTTGGGGGTGAAGGGGAGAAGTGCACTGATGAGTTTTAGAACACATTGCCAGAGAGATTAAACAGCCCAACTCTCCCCAAGCTTCACTTTACCAGCCCTACTTCCAGTAGCCCAGAAAAAAAAAAAAAAAAAAGAAAACCCCTTAAAAAGAAGAAATCTAGAAATATGATTAAAAATAAATTGAAAAGCCCAACTTGTAATAAAGCTGCCACTTGCCCCAGGCGTCAGGGATGTCTGAGACTACACACACCACAGACACAATCTATAGCTTTTATAGGGGGAAAAAAAAAAGAGATATATTTGCCCTATTTAAAACAGGCTGCAAATGTATTTTCTGTTTAGGAAATGTTGGGAGTTTGGCTAACAAAACACAGAATGCAGCAACAAAACAAGCAACACTGTCCTACAAAACTGTCATTATATAATGCTACTGTTTACACTAAGCCTCCCAAAAATACCTTCTGTTAATTTCTTTTAATTAATGGGGTGCTATACAGTTAAATAAACTCATGAAGAGCTTTCATGACTTTCACATTTCTCCTTCATATCCTAATCTTTATTTACAACATTACTGTTATAAATTACCACAGCAGTGTTAATATTCTCCTCACTTGCTGGGATACCCATTGGAGCTCCGCAGGAGCAAGAACATAACGCAGGGAACCATGGCATCTGATTCTACTCTTATTTAAATGTTTGCAAGCCAGACAAAACTCCACTGAAATCAGGGGCCACACTACTAAAAACCACCACAATTCCACCACTCCTAAGCTCTTTCCCCAGTCTAAGGCCCTGCCAAACAATCTCCCTACGTGTAGTGCGTCTCCAAATAAAGCTAAATGACTTCTAAAATATCAGCAATCCATGCAACTTCTTATTAGTGTGAAATTACTTAAGCCTTAATTCAGCAAGGTACTTAAGCACATTCCTAATTTCACAGGCATGAGATGTACCAGTGACCTTAATCAGACTAGTCACGCACTTACATTTAGGCACATGCTTAAGCATCTTGCAACGTTACAAGCCACAATGAGGAACAGTTCCATGTGAATTTAAAGGTTGCTTTACACCTTCACAGGCACAGCACTGTTCAAAGTTTGAGAGATACAGATATTTGCTATAAATAAGTTGCACCACTTCTTAGATAACCCTTAAAGTGTGAAGATCACTGGAGGAGGAACAGCCTCTAATAATCTGAACAAGATCAATCACTTGAAATAGGCTTTTAATTTATCTCTGATGCTTACTGAATGCCTTTTGCAGTGTATCCACGTGCTGGGTAACAGCTTTAAAGCATTCCTGGGAGGACTTTCCCTAAACAGCACTCCTGAATGCCTAACTTCACTGCTTATGAGTAAGCATAAGTAAATATAAGGGGAGAGTGCACACCTACGAAAACAGCTGGGAACAAACACACTGCTGCTGAATTTTCACAGGAGATGCAAGGCTAAAAAACCAAAGCTGGCAAATGTGTTTCAGGAGCTACATCTCTTCAAAGAGCCCACAGAAACCCAAATGATTACTGCTGATCTTAATTTAACTGGAGAGGTAAAAGCAGTTATTGTAAAAAAAAAAAATAAATAAATACAGAAATAGACATCCCCAGCCTACAGAGGACTTGGGGATTTGGATGTGCACATAACCAGGTGATTACGTGTCTAATGACCCAAGCAAGTCCATGCCTGCACCTGCACACACAACGGCAGAGCTCTGGGTGCCAATGTCAAGGTGCTCTGAGGACTCAGGTTTATTTATTAAAGACCTCAGAAGCAAATTAAAACAAAACCAAGACAGAGAGAAAACAATAATCTCAGCAAGTGCAACTAAATAGTAGTTTCCCCTTACCCTTCAACAGTTAGAGAAAATTTAAGGCTTGTTGATGTCAATAAGTAGTTGTAACAAAGACATTAGTAGCAGTGAGGACAGAGAATGCTGTGTGAATGTTCTCAGCATGGTTCATTGACAAGAGAGCTGAAAATTGAATCATTAAGGGGAAAAAAAAATCATTGATTCTAAAAATCTAGGCAAGGTAGCCAGCCTATGTTAAAACTTATTTAATTTTTCCAGCGCTGTTTCATTCCTAAGCTCTCAGAGCCACAGCTTTTCCATTGAAAAGCAAAAGACATTTTACGCACAATTTTCCCTCTACTAGAAAGAGGTATATTGTGCCCTTCAGTGAACATAAAATTGATATTATCGTCTCTTAGTTTATATCTCACTACTTAACCTTCAGATTAAAAGTTATTAGATTTGAATGACTAAAGAGACATCATGTCACCTTCCGTTCAATGTTGGGAGATGGGAGAACTTGGGGGAAAAGTCTGAACGATAAAAACACAAAGTTCCTGGGAGACTAAAGTTGTTTTTCACGTTCTCTGATGAAACAGCACAAGCTCTACAAACACAGTCATCTTTGCACCGTGTTGGAATCTTCAGTTATCAGGGCACTACAATACAAAATCAGACACAATCCAATAGCTTGCATGGAGTTTAATCTATACGTTCAAATGGCTCCTGCAATAGCAACAGCAGTTTAATAATTAGGCTTTATGTGTCTTTGGACAAAATGACTCAACGCGGACGCTCCCTCGAAGTCTAACAAACAATTTTGGTCTAACCCAGTTATGTCAATATGAAACAAAGACTTTATCTTGGATCTAATTTAGCAGTTTTGCTCTACAGAGATAAGTCCACATCATGATCAATGGGACCGTAAAACTCCTGATGCAGTTTGTAACCTCTCCTCACGGGTTTTCGACACGAGATGAAACTCACCAATTTTTTTTTTTTTTAAAAAAAAAAAAAAAAAAAAGGAAAAAAGAAAAAGCATTACTTTCATTTACACTGTGATATATTCAGATTTCTTTCTAGTCAAATCTTCTTTTTGATCTGCCCAATTAAAGCAGCCTCTCAACAATACACCAAATCCCCCATTTCTTGTACATTTTCCTTTCTTTGAACATGAGCAAAATCTGAAGAACCCACATATTCCCTCTGGAGTTTTCTTCCCTCAATCTAACACTTCACATCTCAACATTTCTCAAAACAACTATTGCCAAAGGGCCCAACTATGGCATCTTCACATTGACACCACAAACACCCCAACTGCAGTCTGACAGCGACTGAGGAAACACTGACTTGGGTACACAAACCAGAATCTAGTCCAGATTTCTTTTGTCTATCAAACAGTCTTTTAGACACAAACCAAACTGTATTTTTCATTTGTATACATTTGCTGGAATAAAAGTTAACGGAATAAAACTACAAAACAGGATATAACGCCGTCAAATTTTTTTTTCAAGGAAAACCTCCTCCTTCCTTTGCTTTTGTGGACACATGGCAAAACTAGTATTTATCTAAATTCATCCGAAAGCTTGAAGTGACACTTCCTAATTACAGTATAGTTCAGCTCAAAGACAAAGCGAAGAAAAGAAACTTCCCTACCATTCTTTATATAAACCTCCTCCTTCTTTCTCCATGTACCAGTTGCGTCTGTATTGCTGTTGCAGTTTGTCATAAACACAGTCACCTTGTAACCCCTTTTATCAAGCAATCTTTGCTGTACCTAAAAGTACACTACCCTCCATCAGACAAGCTATAGGTTTACATTATCCAAACATTCCGATTCTGCCTGCTCAGCGCAGGTTGTCAATAAATGCAAGCAATTGCAAAACAGCAGTGTGTGTGTTTTCTTTTTTTTTCCTTAAGAGAACACTGATACGAGCCTGCCAGTTCGGCAAAATAAACCCTCTGCAATCTCTGCAGCTAATCTGTCAACAAATTACTATTAAAGTCATACCTCCTCAAAGTTCAAAAGCATTCTGGATTAGACAAAGATACTGAGTTTTATACTCGTGGGGCAGTACTTGAAGTTATGGTATCAAAGTGGATCTTGCTATTGATGTGGAGAGGTTTGTATTTCTGCCACCAATGCAACACAGCGCTTGGTGTCTAGCTGCTACATATCAGGATTCAACTTTGTAATCATTCTCTTTGTTCAATTCATAGTCTTGTTTCGCTGCTAATAACGTGAAGAACGCTTTAATGAATAGTCCTGAGGATAAAAATAAAGCACAATAAATAATATTTATTTTATAAGCATTAAAAAAAAAAAAGGGAAAGAAAAAAGACCTGGCTAGGACTGAGGCATCAAACCTTCTATTTGAGTAGATGTCAGAAACCACTGAAGCAACTACAGCTGTGATCATGTACATTAAAAGGCAGTTTGGCCCCATGAGTCTTTATTTATTACTGCTTGGTAGGCCAGAGTCACCCCATCATTACATACCTTCTGCCCAAGCTTCCCTTGCCCAGCATGGCCTTCAGCTTCTGGGTCACTCTGACACCCATTTTGACTCTCCCAGATGTTCTTCATGATGCCTCAGACTCAACAGATGGTCCCAGACTCTGCCTGGTACCTCATTCCCAGATCTTCTGCCCTGTCCCTTGGTTCTGCCTCTGTGGGCACCTTGGGAGCAAACTCCAGAGCTCTGCTGCCTGACCCCACACTGCTTCCCATCTCCCTAGGAAGCCAAATGGCCCAGGTAACCCTTCATGACTACTTTGGGTTTTATAAGCAAGTCCTACCCATTCCACCTGATCCTGAGAGTCATTCCCACGAGAAGCTGATCTCCAGCACCTGTGGAGTCCACAGCAGTGGGAGGGCAACTTCTCCCACCCTCAGAAGGTGCCAAAATGCTGCAGGAAAAGGTTTATCTTCCCTTATAATTTGGTTCTGGGGGTGACTTCTCCTCTATGTACTGCCATTTTTACCCAACCCTTTCCCAGATGTACTGTCCCTGAGGAGTCACTTGCATTGCTTCGGCTTTCTTTCTTCATAGTTATAAATATAAACATCAGTTGGAGCTATTTAGCTTCATTATACATAGCAGAACTCATCCCCACATTTGCTACTCCCAGCTTAACACTACATTTTATGAGACTGCTAATGCTAAAATAATTGAGCATCACATCACCCTCTGTCTCCCTGCACGGCAGAATCACCCTAACATGACATGGGAAGTGTAAAACTTGTCCTACAAGTCCTCCCTGCACTTACAACAAGAAAGATCACACTATACACTGCTTCCTGCAAACACATGAACATCTGTGGTGCTCCATATTTTTCCATGGTAAAATATTTACAAGTTTGCAAACCCATTAAAATTTCCTAAAAAAAAAAACACAAAAAAAAAAACAAAAACACACAAACAAACCTGAAGCATTTCTGTTTTCCTCCCTCATGCTAACAAAGCTATTAGTCCTTATAAATTAATAAATTTCACAAAACCATGTGACCTGAAATGCAGCACAGATGCTTTCAACAACTCATGGCAAGACCAGGTTTCACTGCTCCTCCACACTCATCACGGGAACACACACAACCAACCACAGAAGCAAAGCTCAACCTACCCACCACTGATATTTTGTTTTTCCAGACAAAACAAGTGCCAGGTGGCAAAATGAAAAGATTTGAATGAAATGCTCTTAAGAAATAGCTGTTTAATTCAGAACTCATTCATTTGTATTGAAGGAGCGTTGTGTGGAACGCATTCTGTTAAGTGACCTGAGAGCATATGTTGTATATGGAGAAACATCTAAACATTATGCTCCATGTTGTATGTGTATCTGTAAATGCTTGCATTAGCTGTCTGAAAACAAGGAGGTTTTCTTCTTTTCAGCATTACAAATATTTCCCAAACATCAAGATTGATATTTTTACGCTAGCTCTGATTACCCTTTTATTGTTATCAGGTTTGGGCTTGTTGGTTGCTTTTTTTTTGGTTGTTGTCGTCGTTTAATAACTGTTTTAAACCTTGCAATCAACTTGCTTTACAAAAAGATAAACTCCATGGAGAAGTTAGTCATCAAAACCAATTAACAGCAGTATCCAAACACAGAACATAAAGGTCCTTCAAGAACTTGGAGAAAAGCAAGATCCCTGACCACATTTACTGTACTGGCAGAGGATAAATAAACTCCAAGCTAAAAGCTGAGCTCCGTGAAAGCAATCCCAAGCCTGGCAATGCTGTCCCCCAGCCCTGCTCCCTGCTCCCACAGCACTCTGATCTGTGCTGGCCACCGTTTTGGGAGGGCTGGAGGAGTGGAATGAATGGGTGCCACTCCTTCATTGACCAAACGGGCAGCTGTTGAGTGACACAACCCATTACACGGGAGATGACGATGCTATCGGAGGCAGCATGAGCCCTCTGGATGGCCATGGAGAAACTCTGGCACAAGGTTAGTGAACTGGTGGTAGGAGCAGAGGTCTGAGCCATTCTGGACCATGGTGTGCACATGTCTGCATGACTCCCCCTCTGCCCGTTGCTCTCTGCACAAAGCAGCATTGGAAAATTCCATAGTGCTCCTATGGAAAACGCAGCGTAATTAACTCATTTTGATACAAAGCCTTTTTAAGACAAGACCTTTGTGTTGAACATATTTTACTGTTCCACTCCTCTTCTACTGTCCTATATTAATCAAAGCTGTAACCCCTGTTGTCTTTGCACTACGAATCAGAATGTGCCCCTGGCAAAGAATGAGGGAAAAGTCAACAGGAATTAAGTTTCAGTGCAACTGTTTACTCAACTGTGGCCTGCAGTTATTGAAATTTTATCCGTGGTTTTGTGTGACTACTGCAGTAATGAATTCAGCATGGCTGTGATTTTCTCACTGATGGTATTCTCACTTCAAGTAAAAACCTGTAGGATGAAAATGATTGAAACAACCAAAGTCTGTGCATTTAGTATCATCCATTTTTCTGGCTTGTTTAATTATGGCAGCTTTCTGTCTTAGGTTGGCAAATGGGGTCCTGCTCCTCCCCAAGCCTTCGCTTCGCTTTGTTTTTGAGCACGTTTTTTTCTTCTCCACAACAACCTGCTAAAAAGATCACTGTACACTTAGGGGAGCCTTAACCAGCTGCCAATCGCTTATTTAAAAGGTTTTAAGAATCCTTATTGCATTAGAGAAAGTGAGGGTTAGGCGTGAGCGTATTCACCATGGCTCTGCTGCAGCCTTTGTTCCCAAACACATTAATGATACATGCCCAGCACTTTGGTGTAAAATTTCCTCAGAGGGCTCCAGAATTTTATCAGGGAAAAGAACAAGCCAAAAGGTATTACGTGGATAATTGACACTCATGAATTTGGTCACTTCCCAGAAAATACACTAATTAAAATACCAAGGCAAAATGCACAATTTGGTTCTGATTCTTCTGACTTGAGGAGTACTGACACGGGATGTATTTATTTATTTATTCCAGCAGATACCTCCACAGCCTCTCTCACTAATAGGAAACATTCTGTTGATAGAGGTTGCTAGGTTATATCAAAATTTGTTGCAAAAACAAAACTTCACATTAGTGTATTTTCCACCCAGTGACATACTTTGGAAACCAGTTATTTGTATACAGTTCACCCAATCGCTGCCACCAGACTCAACACATTCAGGCAACGGAAGCAAACCCTGAACTTTGGGTGTTTCCAGGGAATGATTCAAAAGGAGCCCAGGGAGAAAAGCCCAACGTTTCCCTTGACATTAACGACCTCAATCCCCTCTGGCTAAAAACGTACAGAATGACATAGGCAAATCCAAGAAGCATCTTCTGCCTGGCAAATCCAAAAGGTTTGGGAGTTGGGGGAGGAGGAGGAGGAGGGGGGGGAGTTAAATGCTTCATGTTTTTCCTGTAGGTAGGAAACTTGTAATGCATCTTACAGTACCTGCTGTTGCTGAAGATGTGCTAAATCTGCAGCCCCAATTTCAACGGAAGGTGTCTCGCCGTTTGATCTCACTTCCCGCAGGCTGCACTCTAGTAAATGGTTGCCACCGCTCGCTCCATTCTGAATGGCTGAACCGTTACTTTTTGTCTCAGTCCCAGATTCTTGCATCATGACTCAAAAACCTGAAATAATTTAGGGGAGGGGAGGGAGGAAAAAAAAAAAAAAGCAGCTGTTAAAACAGTTGCTGTCTATAAGGAGACATGCCCTGTTTTAAATCCTGCCAAAACTGTAAACATATGTCATTTTCCCTCATACGATTTATCTTTCATTAATGGTTCATGCTACTAGTTTATGTTTATTTATCCGTTGGTACAGCTATAATTTTAGTAAGTTAGTTCTCTTCTAAATATAGTATTATTTGCTCAACATCTTTTTTCCCTTAAGAGAAAAAAAAATATTTTTGAACCAACACACAGAATCCATAATTAAATTTCTCTAGTTACATCTGGATGCTTTCCTTTGAAATGGATGAGTCATTCTTTGCAACATATGATGGACAATATCAAAAACCTGACATACACGGTGCAGGGGCAGGAGGTGAAGCAGAGCACTCACTATTTTGGTTTCCATCCACACCACGAGAGCACCGAATTAGCACCTTTTATTACTCTGAGGTAAGTGAGGCTGAGTCTGGGATGTGCTGGATGTCTCAGTTTTTGTTTGGGACAAGCTGCTACAACTGCTCATAGAATGAGTCTCTTTGGCCAATTTTTTGGCTATGGATTTGCTCTCTGGCACCACAGTGAGGAGTTTCCTGTGCTATTTGGCTAAACATCATCTTAGCAGCCACAGCTCCTCACAGCCAGCCCTGTTGAGTGACTCTTGGTGGATGTCTGTCCCTGGGTGCTTTACACTCTGTGCTCATCAACAATGTCAGTGTGTCACAGGCCCCACAATGAGGATGAGTACCCACTTGCTTAACTCCAGAACCCCTGAGATTCACACATCTTTGAGAAATAAGACCAGCATTTGCACACAAGACCCCCCAAACAGAGCACACACGTCAGTTTTCAGCTGCAGAAAGCTACCTCGGAGATAGAATGATCAGTATTAGAAATAGTGATCATTTAAATGATCATATTAGAAATATGATCATTTAAATGCCATTAACCTGTCTGACTGCCACAAGTCCATCCCTCCCTCCCTCTGCACTCCGCTCCCCCTCACCCAGAGGTGATGGTAAGGGAAGCCAAGCTGCACATGACAAGCACATTGCCTACTCCACACTGACCCACCACATGCACATGTGAGCCAAATGCCACTGTGCAAGGTAGTTCACTTTGTAAACATGACACCTTGTCTTCAAAAAGAACCTGTTTGAGTTCAATTACTATCCTGAACCAAAAGAAAGAAGGAAAATCATGTACTATCCAACATGTAAGGGAAAACACCAATCAGAAAGGGAGAGAGAAAGCAAAGTGTTAGCATTCCTTGCTGACTTACATCCAAGCTGGGTGAACCTCTCACTGGGCAGACCCTGCTCCAGTCATGCTGACAACTGCCCAAGCACAGGGATGGTAGTAGGACAGATGCAAACATTCTGACTACATTTAAATAAATTTCAGCTGGTCTATGGAAACTTCTTTCCATCTGTTTTGCTAAATCTTCAAATTATGCCAGGGTACAAAAGGGCTTGGGGGCTCATTATAAAGCTTCTGTCAACTCCCCTGTAAAAGCTACAGAGATCTAAACAAACCTACAGCTTTCCCAACACCACTAGCAAATGCTTCTGGGTTTTAACATGATCCTGCTATGACACAGACCAAGTATGGTGTGTTTTTCATTTTCAGCACTGTAAGGAAAGCCAAGAACCATGGTAAGGTCTAAATAAGTGTTTACATCTAACAGCCAAGGCTGGATTACACACCAGGCAGTGACTGCATGGCACAGGTTGCTTTGGAATATGAGGCAGGAGTGAGAGTCACAAGTCACTCAAAGCTACACCACACAATTTTTATATGCTACACTACTGCAAAGGACATACCTCTTTCAACCCAAGACATACCTCTTTCAACCCAAGACAAGATCAAAAAGAAAGAACTGATGTCAGTTTTCTGCTTCCAACCAAATTTGGGGTCAGGCCTCAACTGGAGAAAATGGAGCATGACATTAATTTATCTCAGCAAAAGATCTGGGCAAGAATGACCACCATGTAAAAGCTTGGGTTAGCAGGTTAAACCCAGAGACTCATGTCTTAGAGTGTTCTGATGCATGACAGCAATGGTGGGTGGCACATCCCAACCACACAGACCAAAGCTGATGGACTAAAGAACTGGTGGAAGATGCGTCGAGCAGACACTGTGCTGGAAAGAGATGCTAAAACCAACGTGCTGGAACAGTAAAAAAGTACATATTATTCTCCAACACTTCTGATGCAACAAATTGGAAGCGAGAACCTGAATAAACTACCAAGGGGGTCACAGAAAGCACCAAGCAAAGCTCCGAGGTGCTTCTGACAGCAGCAAGAAGAATGTGCACCACTGAGGAGCAGATCCATCACTGCCTGATCACGATTTGTTGGCTTGCCCTTCTCAGCAAAATATCTCCAGGACACAGGAAATAATTCACAACCAAACTGGTCAAGAAATTATTTATTGTCTCTAGGACTGCAAAATGCTCCTGGAAAGAAAAAACAGTAGAAATTGCTATGATTTTTCCAACCTAGAGGACTAAGAAAAAAAGATGGATTATTTATTGTATTTGGTCACAAAAAGATCACAGTTCTTGAGAATCTTTTCCGTGACAAATTTCATGCTCTGTTTTACCTTTTGAAGAACCCCAGCCAGTTAACAGGCTGGCCCTGACCCCTCCACTGGACCCTGCCCAGCAGATCAGGCAGCAGCTACCATGGAAATGAAGCTGGAAACTGAATTTGCCAAGAGACCGCGTTTGAACTTTCATAAAAAATACTTTAAAAGCAGAAGTGAACGTCTCTGAGCAAATTTTTGCTTTAAAACCGCACGTTTTTCAAGCAGTCAGCTTCACTCTAAGCTCACCTGGATATGCCTGCACAAAACAAAAGCACTTTGCTAAAATACCTCTGATAAAAAACAGGAATTTCAAGAGCAAAGAGATAAAACTGTTTATTTCTTCACTGTAGTCAAATGTGAGTTGACATAAATAATCACAGTTTGGTTTGATCATTAAGTGTCATGTCATGAAAATCAACCTGCGAGAGCTTTCTGCAAGAATGATTATTATTTGTCTTTTCGAGCACACCTAAATGAGCTGAGGTGATCGCACACCGAGGATGGCTGAGATAATTGTCTCTTCCCAGCACAGAGGCGCCAGCCTTACAGGAGCCTATTACTGAAGTTTGTCATTCAAAATTGTGAAAGAAAAAAGCACAGCAAGGTTGACTTTATGCAACGTGATTAGGTTCTGTGGGAACTGAACTCAAGCTCCAGGTCTAGTATCAAACTGTGATTCTGCTTGAGTTCAACTCCAAATAACCAAAACAGTGCTGAAGAAGCTGTTATGCATAACAATTTATTGTAGGAAATGCAGTCCTCCACAAATGCTTCCATGACATGCAAGAGACCATGTTCTGACCTAAGAAATTTAATGGTAAAAGAACACGTCTATCTCATGCGTTCTACAGAGCAGAATGATTCTCCTATCAATTCTGCAAAAGAAAATGTATTTTTAAAGCTTAAAATACGTGGGCTCTTAACAGTGCAGGTATCTGTCTTTTTTTTTCCCTACCTATATAAAAATTACATGATATTTCACATTATGAGGGATACAGAATGACTCTGAATTATTAAAGGTGACACAAGATGTTTTCCCCATATGAAGGGACCAAAGCTAAGCTGCAGTACCAACAACAGCTTGTAAAACTTTATCCTGAAATCAAGGAGCACATAATAAAATAACTGTTCTTATATGCCTTAATGTCAGCCTGGTTTAAAAATTTCACAACAGTGATCAATTTCTCAAAGTTCCCGACTGAACCTCCACAAAACCTTTACAGTCAAATACAAAGCCAAACCCCTACAGTTGGGTCCATCTCCTTGGTGAATATGTTATGCTGAAGGTAATGGAGTAAAATTCCAGTAGAGTGCAATCAAAGGAAGACACACTGTCAACAGGAGGACAACAGCTAATCATCTTCCACATGATTTAGACAGAAGCAGGGGACAGCCAATTTAAGGGCATGGTCAAAATTGAGAAAACATAGGTCAGATGTGAACTTTGGGTGAGCCAAAATGATCTTTACGAGGACTCCAGTGTCTGCATTTTGAGGTAAGACAACAGAACCTGAAGGAATCCTAATTTGGAAAAGGTTCTGTGCTAATCCATTAAAAAGAGAAGTCCATAAAGTCCATAACACCACAAAGACCAGATGCTGCTGACACACATCTCAGCTCCGCTGGGCTATTAAGATGAGCAAGGTTAAGCATGGAGATTAGTAGGCAGGAGGTGGGCGCTGAAGTGTGCCATTTTTGCAATTCTTCTACCAGTACAGTTTCTAAAGACTAAGCAGCATTGTTTAATGTCAGCATGAGGGAGGATTTACTGACTGAAGCACCTGTCAGAATAAGGACCCACTGCAAGTCTGAAAGACTAAGAGACTGATAGTCAGATGTCTTTAGATGGCTCACCATACACGGAGGCATCTGGTGAGACATTTTTAAGACTCCTGAATAAGCACCAATCTATATCTTTAAGCATCTCATCACCTTTAAAAAACTATCCCCAGGGTCTTCTGGGCCTTAAAATCTCTGTTTTAATAAGCTTCCAGACTCAACCTGGGCTATAGATTCACAATGTAGCCTGCATGTTTCAAAGTTGGTTCTGAGGCTGATGATTTTATTTCAGCTGTTAATACTTGGAGGTGTTTACAAATATATATATGTGCACATAAAGATCACTGGACATTTCTGTCCCCTGGGATCAGGGCTACAGCAAAAATGTTGTCATAATACAACCCTTCTTCGCCACGTTTGTGAAAGATTTTAAGCTAACAAAAAGTTCAGTCTTTATTCCAGGGCAGTTAATTAAGGTTGACCAAGTCAGGCAGAAGTAAATTAACTTGGCTGATCAATTATTTATATGAAGCAGAATAAATGCCCTTAAAGAACTTGGCCCAGCCATGAAAGGACATGTAAATTAAACACAACACAGATTTATAAAATGTATTTCTACGTTTATAGGCAGAAGAGTTAATGGCAAAATCAGTTTTAAGTGAGCGATCAAATCACAAGATCTAGCCCGAAACTCTCCAGCAGACACACTATCCATGTGTGCATGGTTTATGAGTAAACATTTTACCTATTTGTTACAAGCAGTTCCCCAAATCAGGCTCAGCACTAACTTTAGAGCACTTCTCTGTATAATTACTAAAAAAAAAACCAACCCAAAACTCAAACACTGGAAGCATTCCACAACAACACAACACTGCAAAGACAGGATTTTACCTCTGGAAAAGGAAACGCGCTCCGGAGTGCGACCGGCAAGGCAAAACACAGCACGGGTGAAGCTGCTGCTTACCCTCAGCACGGGGACAAACACACTTGGAAACAGCCTGGCACTGCCAGCACTGCCTGGTATCGGCAACGAGGACCACGACAGCTTTCCCAGGAGACCCCTGCCCAGCTCACAGGTGGTCTCTTTTAGTCCCAGTATCTTTGGAGTAAATGCTCTGCCAGGCAAAACACCTCAGGCTCCACATCCCACCAATACTTCTGAATTCATCCAGGAACATGTTTCGGCGTTGCCCAGCTGATGCCCAGACACCCATCTCCTCCAGCTGACACCCCGTGCCTAGGCTGGAGAGGCAGCCAGCAGCACCATCCCGCCATCCATGAGAGCAGGAAAAGGATTCACTAGTGGAAATTAAAAGCCTTGTGTAAGGTAAGGCTTTGATGTGCCGTGGGGGAAGGCGTACAGATGTTCAGCTGCTCATTTACTAAATTACACCATGTCACAATTAACTGTGAATCAGCCAGCTTCACATGAGCAGCTCAAGGGCTGCCACCATGCTAAGCGCAGGAATAACGCCGGGGAGGGGAGTCCAAACTAGCCAGGTGGACCAGATGACTTCTCTCTGCCTGTGTTTGTGGTTAGCACGACTATTAGAAAGAGCCATCCCAACATATGGCATGATTTAACTAAATCAGATCATGCTGAACTCACCAGCCTTTCTCAACTTACAAACCCCTCCGCTCTCGTCATTGCAGATGGGTGAACACCCGTCATGCTTTTAGAGTTTTCAGTAGCCGTCATTTATCCTGCTGACAGGGTGTATTTTAGGTATAATTATGTACTAACTAACTATAGATCAACTGTCAGTACATTAGGGTACTTTTTGGATAAAACTTCATGCTTACCCCTTTGAAGGCCACTCGCCTACACACCACTGGTGGTTGCTGAATTGTGCAGGAGTAGGAGAAAGGAGAAGGGGATTCAAAGTGCAATTAAGGATCATCCTTAAGAATCAACCAAAATAGTAAGGAACAGAGCGAATCAGGCTCCTCTGTCCTGAAAAGCGATGCTGAGTCACGTCTGACAGTGGCATTTGGAGGAGAGGCAAACCTGGAGCAAGGCAAGGGAGGAACGCGCACGGGATGTGTGGAAAGAGGAAACAAAGAGACAGCGACAAGGTGAAATCCTTTGATATTTCCTCAGCTTAAAGAGGTAATTCAATGCATTAAAATGGATCCTTGAAATTTCAAAGGCTGAAACTCGCACAACAAAGATTGTCGAGAGTGCTATTTTCTAGGATTAGAACAAAAACGTATTGGGATTTGCTATATGATCTTAGGACGCCGAGCGAGACTGTACACTTGCTGTTATGCAAGCACCATCTTCCAATAGAGAATTTTCATAATTATAACAGAAAGGCGTAAATTTTCTAATGCATGGCAGTTCAAAAAGTAATCAAGAGAATGAGCCTGAGGGCTATTTTAATGTATGCAAAGCTAGTGACCCACAGTAAATGGGAGGTAGGCTTCAATGAATGCAAAGTAATGCACACATACTAAAGACCTGGTCTGATGAGGGACGGCTAAAATTAACACCCAATTAATTTCCGAATTGACAAACAAATGAAACCCATAAATCTACTTTCTCATTAATTTTCTTGTGGTATAATTTAAAGCAGTAATATGAGGGCAAAAACTGAGCATTATCCATCATAAATATCAAAAAAGATAGCACTGTAACACCATAAATTATGCATATTACCTGTTGTTAAAAATGATTAATGTATTATCAACTTTATCGTGCACTGTATATGTCTAGACGTATCTAAAATCTGAAATTTCATTTAGTGCTTAGGAAATAAAGGGTCCAGGAGAAATGGGATCACCCACAGAGCATCCTTGGCTCTGCCTCCTGACACAGGCACAGCCCTGATGCTCTCACCTTGGCTGGACTCATCCCAAGCCTTGGGTCGGTGGAGGTTGAGCACATCGCAGAGGTGATGTACTGAGCCTCCCCAGGGAAGGGAAACAAATCACACTACTCTGGGAGCCTCCCTGTAGGCAGATCCACAGCCCTGACATCTGCTTTACACAGGGTTGTGCCCCTTCCCTGCCCTCCCGGTGCTGGAGCAGAGCTACTTGATGATGCAGAGCCGTGGGGAGGGGAGAGAGGTAAAAAAGGAACAAGGAGGAGGAAAATGCGAAGCTGTAACTAAATTCAGTGAATGAAAAGCCAGTGCTTTCCAAAAGTGCTTGAGCACATCACCTTGGCCAACAAGACATGGGTTGCCTTACCTCCTTTCCTGTGGGTCGTGACAGTGACCTGTCTGGTTTATTACCAAGGTTTATGCCCACTTGCCACCCTCAAGTCTCATGAACAGCAGCTTCACCTACTCCAGTCTAGATGCAGGTTGCCACAACTTTTTATTTATTTAACTATGTACAATGGCACACCCTCTTTCACTGCTAGTGTGTGTAACTGGCACTGTCTGGGTTCCTTCTTTGTAACTGTGGCATGGACCATCAGGGCAATAGGAGCCTGAAATCATTTGGAAGCAGCTCGGCAAAGGGCTGACTGATGCTCTGCTGGAGCTGAAATTTAAGACAGCTGTGGTGAGGAGAAGGGAAGGAGAATCAGGAGCCTAATACCACTCGTGCCACACTGACTTCTTGTGAAATCACTGTCAAACAACTCAGCTTCTTAGGGAATCAGTCACTGCAGTTACACCCAAGGAAATCCCTTCTACTGAGGGTGTTGCTGACCACAAAGAATAAGAACAGAGATCGAGCAAATCCAAGAAAAATTAATTGAAGCAGACATTAAAAGGCTGCCACATGCTCTGTTCAAAAGAGCTGGAGCTGGTCTCCATGAAAAACCAGTGCAATAAAACATACCAAGCTCTGAAGACAACAGGTCTCACTCCTTTCTGTGAGCTAAGACCCAAAGCATTATACAGAGACAATGGACAACTCAACTTCGCCCAAATTTTGTATTCTCCCTTTATTTTACACACGTGCAAAAAGGTTACTCCTAGTCTCAGCCTGGATAAACAAACCCCCTTCACAAAGCCAGCTCCATCTCAATCTATGCCTCTCATCCTGACAGCTATTAAATCCATATTCAGCATGAAGCTCATGCTGCATAAAAGCTCTAGAGCTGGGCCACTTCCAAGCGACTGGCAAATATGATGTAATCATTTACATACCATCATCGGCAGAGTGAGGTTCCTTCCTCTCTCTTGGGAGAGCTGTCTTTCAGCCATGAGCTTGACAGAAATCATCCTTACCATCACTGGGATCATCATTTATTTGGAAGGAAAGGAATGGCGAGCAGCAAATAAAAAAAAAAAACCCAACCCAAACCAGAAGCCATAGCTCGTTCTACCATATGACTGCAATTGCTACTGTGTGGTCACCATCACCATGGCACTAAAGGAGTGAGTCCTCCAGAAGGAGGGACACGAGTGCAGCATGGTGAGGTGCAGAGCTGCCTCAGTGCTGGCCTCGTGGTCGGTGTCTCTGGGGATGTACCCACCTGCTCATCCCAGCCCGGGCATCGCCGCAGCGCGTGGGGCTCCCCACTGCTCTGTGTAAAACAGGAACAGAAACTGCAGAGCTGCTCTCACAGCCAGGGCTTATTTGTTTGTATGCACACTGCTCTGAGCTTGCAACATAAACTCTTGCAGTCTGCCTCACAGAAAAACAGGTGACTGTTCAACCAAGTAAAAGACCAAAGTTGCATTTAGTAAATACAGTGAGTTTATGCCAGACAGCAGCAGCACTGCTACAACAAGATGATACCAAAGCTCATACCAAGAGCTGGCTGTAGATGAATTAGACTCCCACCCTCCATGCACATCTCCATTAAAGCATATCTAAAAACTCTCTAGCAGCCTCCAGAAGTCAAAAACCACCTCAAAGCCAGGTGCAACTCTAGTAATTCTGCACAATAGCATTTTCACTTCAGTATTTTCACTTAGTTCAAGGCAGCAAAGCTTTGATTCATCACACTAATATGAGTCAACTAACGACCACCTTGCCCACTTAGACACTTCAGGTACCTCCTGCTCCACTCCAGCCCCAGCACAGTATGTCTGGACCACTGGTGCAAGCTAGGGAATACAAGAGATCACATTTTCATGCATATTTTGTTGCTTGCTTTTCCAAGGGATGAAAAGGCCAATGACTTAATTTTACCCTTCAAAAGCTTTTTACAGACATATATCCAAGATATTTTAACACAAGAAGTCACATACAAAGGAACAAACAACACCTTCGTATTTTAACAAAATCACATACAAAAGAACAGACAACACCTTCATACAAACAGAGTTAACATTTCTTTCTCAAGGTCACTTGGAGAAGGTTTACTCCCTTTGTGTGCATAGCCCTAACAATTTACAGTTAGTGCTAACAGGTCCTGCCTGGCATCTGAAATCCAAGCCCCGTTCAGAAACAATAACAAACAATAATTTTTGAGAAACAAAGATGGTTGTGAGCAAGTTTTTCTTGCTCCTTTTCAAAACAACCCAAAAGCAACAACTACCAGGATGGCACTCTCTAATTAGGACTCCCAGAAACCAAAGAACAAACAGGCAGCAGAGAGAAATTAGCAGATGTAAACGCAGTTTTCCAGTTATAAAAAGAAGAAAAGCAGCTCTGTCATCTCACTCGCGCGAGGAGGAGCGACAGAGCGCGTTTTTAAATTTGGTATTTTCTCTCCATTCAAACAGCTCTGCTTCTAAAACAGATTTTCCTCAGATCTCCTCAGATCTCCTCAGAAATAAAAGTGAAAGCTTTGCCTTTCCCAACTCCATCGAGGGCACATGCATCAATTAAAAGCCGACACCAGAAAAGAGGGAAACCAAAGAGCCCCTGACCAAACACTGACACCAAAAGCAAGGCTGTACTTTTGGGGTGATTACCTGGTTCATAGCCCTATATCTCTGTCCTAGACCTTCTACCTCCTTGTTTGCTCCATGCAGGATTTTCTAGCCATCAGCCGTCTACCGCTGTGCTAGTCGTCTTGCAGGAGTGCTCTCTCCCTTCTGAAAAAAGCAAACAACTGGATAGATATCATTACACTAAGGAAATCTCTTGGAAAAACCAAACAACTTGCTAATCTTTCTAGCCCCTTCACCCAAGTTAAAGATAAGCAAAGCAAACCAAAGTGAGTTTCAGCCACATTCCAGGGACAAGCTCCCCTTTTTCTCCTTTATCAAAATCCCAGCATTTAAAGGTTTTTTTCCAGACCTTGCAGGATAAACTGCTGCTCACACCCGCAAACAAAGCAATATTTGTTTAATAACTGATTGCTGCCATGGGTACAGTAAACAAGGGGCCCAGCATTTGTGTTTATGAACAAACACATCATCTTGCAAGAGCAATTTAACATTAACCAGGTGGAATAATCAACAGATTTCATAGGTGACACTCGGGGCAGGACTAATGTAAACAGAGCAGGGAGGAGAAAGGGGCCACTCTTAGGGAATCAAGGTTGAGGCAAATGCATTACAGAGTAAACAGCTGGGAAGAACTCAAGACAAACAAATAGTCATTCTTCTGACATTTCGAGAAGCAGAAAGGTTGTACGTTACATGCATCAGCTGCTGACCACCATGAAATCAAACCAGTTGGGGACCAGGCCTTCTTGTTTACACAGTGCCATGTTTGCTTATAAACAACAATTTGCTGTTACCAACCTCGCATTACTCATTGCATAAACGAGCAGATCAAGTGAAATCCTGTTAACTCTTCTGTGGATTGAGGTTTTTTTTTCCCCTCCCCTTCAACAACAACAAACAAAAAAGCCTTTGCAGTCTTGCTGTGCAACCTCAAGACAACAGGCAGCAGGGGAAAATACAGAGCTGTGCATCTGTTCCGATAAAGGGGAAAGAAAGGAGTTGAAAACACTTGAAAGTGTTTCACAAAACAAGATTTACCGGCCAAACCACTGATGTGAAAGAACCATTTGCATTAAAAAAAACAACAAAACACCAACAACTGCAAAAGGTGGGGTGCAAAATTTCACTCCTAGAACAAACAAGCGAAGCAACAGCTTTCAACACAGCCTAACCTGCCCAGCAGGACAATGGACACTGGAGTTTACAGGTACACCCATGCCAGCTCCCTGCAGCACTGGTGTGCAGTGATGAAGCAGCAAGCCATGGTTCAGCCCTCTTCCTCCTCCTTTCTGTCTCCCATACTCAACCCCCTTGCTTCTGCCTGCCATCACCCTTCTCTGATCTCAGCATGTCCCCCCAGCTCCTTTTTGTTAACCCAAGGGGGCCACAAGCCCCACGGAGGTCATCTGGCAACAAAAAGCCCCCAATCCCTCTCCCCATCCAACATCCCTCTCTTGGCCCTGAGGCAATGTGACATTAGCCCTCAAGGTGCCGAAGTTCTCCGGGTTTGCTACCTTCCAGAAGACCTTTTCTTGCCCATCTCCCATCCCCCTTAACACCCAAAAAGTTGCCCATCACAACGTTCCTCCAGAGAGGTTTCTGTGCCTTCTGTATCCTGAACATGGATTTCAGGAAAGATCTGAAGTACAAGGAGGGAAGATGGATGGTCCTACGGGTAGGGGTTAATCCAGGGCTCCAGGTTACATTCCTGCCCTGACACAATCCCTGCTGCGACCTCCAGAAGTCTCTTCATCCCTCTCCTATGTAAAATAAGCCCTTTAAGATGTTGTATTACTCGGGTGGGGTTAGAGGATGTAGTTGTGGGCTATACCACAGGTCCTTTTTTTTTCCTCCCAGCTGCACTGTGGCCCCTCCCTGGTTCACCACTACCTTCTGCTGAGCACCAGCACCACCTCCAAGCACTGAGGAAAATCAACCCAGTTTCGAATCTGTGAAGCATCCAAGGTCACAGCTGGCCCTGGCACTAATCTCCCCTCCCTTGCCATTTCATGTGCAAACAGCATGATGGCCAGAAGCCTCCCCCCTCATCATTTTTTTTTTTCCACAAGTTTTAGAATATTTGGTACTTTTTTTTCACAGCACAACCTTGGACATCCACAGCTGGGCGAGAACCTTCGTTTTTCAGAAAATATTTAGCCTTTTGTTGTAGTAGGGGGAGAGAAAAAAAAAAAAAAGAAGGTTCAAAACCATGAAATCAGTACAACCTACTAATAAGACAGGTATTTAAATAAAACCCAAATGCAGCATTGTTCAGGCAAACCGCCTATTTTTTAATACATCAGGTTGACAGCATAATAGCAGGCAGGATGAAAGGTGCGACTCGAGGACGGGGTTGGCGTCCGCACACCAGGAAAACAGAAGTGCTGCCCCATTTCCTGTGCTGCAGCAGAGTATTTCTGATGTCTGGGGCTGCTGGGGACTTAACTCTGAATTAATGATTACACACAATACCCTCCTTTCTCCCCTCCCTGCAGGACACGGCTGTGGGCAGGCAGGCACGGGTCACGGGGGATTTAGATATTTCACAGCAGCTTCAAAAATTTAGACACCGCAACCTGAAGGCTTCTGAAAACATCAAGCTTCACATAAAAGTCCTGATATTTCCCTACTTGAGACAACTGCTCTCCCCTCAGCAGCGCTGCCTGTTCCACGCTCCTTTTCCAGCACGTAAAATCACAGTTTATTCAGTACAAAGTAACTACGCTATGATAAAAACTATAAGCATATCATTCAAATGCTTTATTGGTCAAATAGATGGATGCTTTTATTAGTCCAACCTTTTTTGTAATGGAGTGCCACTGATGACCCAGTGTTAGCCTCATTCCCTGCTATTAATCACACTTCTAAGAGCTCATTTTGCTTTAAAATCTTAAGAAATTGCTATAATTTAAAGACATGGTGTCTACATAATGGGAAATGCTTCACAGATTGTATCATTCCATATAACACAGAATTTTTATGGCAATGCTGACCACGATACCAAGGTATTACAAAACTGGAATAAAATATTTTATGAAGAAAATCTCAGTGTAAACTTCCTTTTGCATTTGTGGTTTGCCACATCCATAATGTTTTAATCACAGCCTTTTGGGAGTTGCAGTTTTCAACTGCATGTGGCTTACATAGATTAACACTACAAAAACACTCCCTGAACAAATATAAACAGAACAAAACAAAATTAAATGAAAATTAAATAAAATAAGAGGATGGGCCATGAGAGAATGTTCAAGCTATACTTTTATGATTTTCACTCAAGAGATTTATCCTTTTGCTGACTGTATCATCTCTTTCCTTTTTTTTTGCCCAGGGAAAACAGATGATGTTTACCGTGAAAAACTTTTATGACAAAGTGGAAGCATCTTAAGAATTTACCTACACAGAGAATTAAATTAATATAATGATGGTCTTAACCCATATTATTAAAATGTGCTTTGCAAAATGTTTTGACAATGTTGACTGCTGCAGGAGGGAAAACACATTTAAGACAATTTCAGCCAAATGCAGAAGCAGAAACCTTTCATTTTTCAAATGCAAAGTAAAAAGCATCTTTAAACATCTTCTCATGAAAGAAAATGCAGTGCAATTATGTTACATGGCACACACAAAAGCGTGTTCTTTTCCTCAGTTCCCTAACAAGATATTAGTACCTCCTGGCCTTAGGAATATTATGTGTAAATCACATCATATTCAGAGTGTCTGAATTAATTATAATAGGAGCTGGAGAGAAATGTTAACTTTCCAGGTTGTTGCTAAGGATTAGCCCTTGTTTACAATTCTGTATTTATAGAACAAGAAAAATTTGTCAAATGAAGGGCAGAGAGGAAAGCAAGAACACAAATTTAGCTTTGATTTCAAAACAAATCAGATCTTGCAACCATTCCCTGAGAAGAAAACCACAGTTTTTAATGTGAAGATGCAAATGAGCCTCAGAATATAAAAATGTTTTATAATTCTGTGCATTCAACACTACTAGATGTTATTTAAAGAATTTATGTTAGCATTTCTCATCCTCACACAGCAAGTCCAAGATGCTGCAAACAGCATCTATTTCAAAAGGATTGTGTTTCTGTGGGGCACGGGGTAGCTGAGGAGGCTGAAGGAGAAGGCAGCAGGGCCTTTGGCCCCCAGGCACCAGATTCTAAGGGACTCATGGGCAGCTTCAAAGGAGTTCAAGGCAGTGTGCAGGAGGAACAAGCCCTTTGCCTCCAACAGGCTTAATGTTGGCTACACCAAAGTCTACAGATCCATCCAGAGGGAAAGTCACGAATCTCAAAACCATTGGAGAGGACACTTTGGTCTGTGATGTGAACAAACCACCATTAAGAAGAGCACTCAGGAGCCCAAGAAAGATCCGTTGTACAAAACATGGTATTTCTGGAGCGTCATGCGAGGACGGATGGCTCAAGGCTCAAAGTCCATGGGAAGGGTCCCAGTGAGCAGAGAGACAAAGCTTTGCAGGGACTTGCAGGTCTCAGGCACCTTGGCAGAGCTGGCCAGGGAAGTTCATACTGCTCACTATTCTGAGGACAAAGCAAGCACTTCGGCCTCCAGCACTTTCATTTCTTTGCACAAACAAAGGCACACCCACTACAATTAAGTTGCAAAACCCTTTTCATCAGGACTCCTTGTTTTCACACACTTCAAGCCTTCCAACCTGCAGTTCATGCTCCAATCAGTGTGTGCTTGTGTGTGGAAAACTAAGCAAGGGCTCTTTAGTGGTTTCAGTTTATGGAGAAGCAAATGGAAAAATGCTTTTTCCCATTTAAGAAAAAAAAAAAAAAAAAGAGTAACCACCAACTTCTGAGTAGGGTGACTTGCAAAAATGCTGAGCACCCACAACTGAGAGCATCTAACCCCCCACAAGAATCAGGCCCATAACACAATAAGAAAAATGTACTTAGCTAAGCTTTTGTGGAAACAGTCAGTCTCCTTGCCTTGCCCTGTCCAAGGGCTGTGGCTATCAGATTACAGCTAGGACAGCACGATGCAGCAAAGAAACCCAACGTGTGTCCGAGTGTGCAAGCTAACACACACACACACACAATCAAAGCACCCAACATACCAGTTTCACATCAGCCAGAACAGAATAAGGGGGACAGAAAAAGTGCTTTCCTCCCCAGTTTCATCTTGATGTTTTCTTTCCAAGGAACAGCTCCAGTCTGGGTCCAGAGCAAGGATCCCACCCCACCACATTTCTGTGCAGGAGATGTGTACATACTGCACATGTTCCTCAACAGCCAAACACATGGATCCCAAGCACCCAAAAATACAGTTGGTCCTCACCACACTGGCCCAATAGAGGGGGAAAAAAAGTGTGATTTTTTTCCACCTCAAAATTTCATCCTGTGCCTGAGAAAACTCCCTAAAAAAGCTCTGTCAAAACCAATTTGTTTCTAACTCACAAAAAAAAAAAAGGCACATATGCCTACTTTTGAGTCAGGATGCAGGAAGCCAAGCTCTTAATCCCTCTTCTGCATTCACCCATGGGTGAAGAGCAATGCCCAGCTCTAAGCCACTATAAAAGATGAATGGGAGAGGGAGAGGCAACAGTAGAGAGGAGCAACTGGACATTGAATGAGCCTTTCCATTTTCCCTTGGCCAACGACAGTGGGCAACCATGAGTGCTCCTGTGGCTGCCCAAACCTTTTCCATGCATGATGCCAATGGAACAGAGAGCGTCTCTAAAGACAGTGCTGTGGCCCCACAACCTCTCCAAACCAAGCTGTTCAGCCCTGGACTAGAGGAGTCCCTCACTGCCAAGCTCGGCAGAGGTTGCTCTGTGCTTCAGGAAATGGCCCTTCTGGTGCTGAGTCCCCAGCAGCATGTGGGGGCCGTTTACAACCAGCAATGTGTGTTTAACGTTTGAAATCTGCACTGGAGACAGTATTTGAACATCTCCAGCCACACACAGGTGCATGGTCCCACAGATGTGCTGGCTCCTGAAGGCTGCAGAGCTAAGGCATGTGGCTTCCTGCTCCCAAGGGCTTGTGAAAGAGAAGGATACACTCTATTTACAGGCTGTTCAAGACAAGACTATTCAATGTCAGGATGTGCCGTAAGAGGGTAATTTGCACCCTGAACTGGATTGTAGGATACCACAGCCACAGACCGTATGATCTCTTCCTTTGGATTAGAACTGTTTGCACAAGTCAAAGCAGAACAAGGAGAGTAACAAAACATACAGTGTATTTTGTTCTACACTGCAGCCACATATTTCAACTGCCTCAGCCGAATTCTTAGAGTAAACACAGCTTTAAAAGAAAATAACTAGAATAAAGAGCTTCTGGAAAGTTCCAGCTGATTATGCATGCAAGAATTCTGCTACTGCTTCCTCCCATCATCTGAAAAATAAACCAAACACCCAACTTCCACAACCATCTACAAAAGTGCTATTTTTCTGAAACATGTTACAATACTATCTGAGGTCTGCAAGTTGTAATGAATGCATCTTGTTTTGTAAAATACACAGAGGAGCTCAATTAAACGAACAACTGTAAAGGAAATCGAGCTGATAAAGGAATTAATGCTCCGTGTGCCAGATCATAACATAACATCTAGGATAACAAAACCATGTCAAACAAAAAAAAAAAAAAAAAAACCAACCAAAACCACTGAGAACTTAAAAAAAAAAAAACAAAAAAAAAAAACAACAAAACAAAACAAAACAAAAAAAAACCAAAAAACCCTGAAATAGAGTTAAACCCTAAAATATTTAAGCGCATAAGATCAGGATGCACAAAACTTATTTTATATAATTGAGAGAGGAGCATGGGCAGCAGCAAAGGGATGTCTTGTAGCTGTGGCTTCAAGACTTATTAAATACACGAAAAGATGGAATGTTTTGTAAACGACCACCTGCTCCTTCCTCATCGCACAACCCGCGTTTTCCCAAAGACCAAGCTAACCCAATTCCCCATCCGCCGAGGCATGGATGAAATTATTTCTCAAGTCTCACTCTGCATCTCGGTCTCCTATTTTTTTTTCCCTTCCCTTCCCGCTTGCCTGCGCCACTCGGGCTGCCCACACGCTGGAAGGGAGCTGCCAGCCCCGGTGCCTGCTCCGGCTGTCGGCACACACGACACCGGAGGGAGCACAGATTAGAGCTCAGCCGGAAGGGAGACAGTCAGGGTTCTGCAAAACCTCGCACGTCGGCTTTTCTCCCTTCGCAGTTGGCGTGTGAACTTGTAACTCGGAAGTCGCAAGTTCCCACCAATTTTTTTGGCAACTGGAACGTAATTTTTAGGAAAAAAACATAGCATGCGGCTTCTGGCGCGCGGAAGTACGCGCGAAGGCTTTTCAGACAAAATACGCAAAGGTGATGGTCTCGCAAGCCTTCGAGGGCTTGCTGGATGGAAGATGGTTTGGAAGGCAAGAGTACAAAATTCTGACTCCCACAGGCAGTAATAAAAATCTGCGTTCAAGCAGCTCCGCAGACT
>NW_008656552.1:0-10000 GCF_000695815.1 Acanthisitta chloris | reverse complement strand
AATCAAAGGGCAACAGTCCTTTTTCTCTGACGTCTGTAGTTAATAAAGAAAGAATAAACATTACCTACTCTTACACGAGAAGGGAGGAGGAGAGAACATTTCTTAATCTCTTTCCAAAGAGGATTAATCTACAGCATATTTCCAACCTCAAATACTAATGAAACGAAACGTTTTTCCTGCAGTTTTCTGGAGGGGGTGTTCTAACCTCTCAAAGCCTCTTGTGTGAGTGATGTTCACCTGAGAGCATCACAAAGCTCAGAGCCTTCAGGTGTGGTGCTATGCTGAAACCCAGACAGAGCTTTGGCTGTACAGGGGCAAGGAGAGCTTCTACCCTGCAGGCGAAACACAAAAGCTCACAACATCTCCTAGGGCCCACGTATCTGTGGGGTACCAAGTGCCTCACAACCACCAGTTAATTAGGGCTTACAACAGCTCTGTGAAGTAGATGAGCTGTTACTACAGGAGCTCATAGGACACAGGGAGGCCCAAGCCCCATTCACCAGAGAGTTTAACACAGGGATGGGTGTGATGGGGCTGAGTGTGTATTCCAGCATTTACCAAGCGACCTAGTTAGCATAACTGGAAAAGACAAGGGGGGAGCTGGGATAAGGCACCCGTGTCCCTCGCCGTGCCTCTGAGCCGCTCGCCCACCCGCGGGAAGGGAACAGGATGAGGAAGCTATTTTCAGCTCAAGTATCTGGAGCTTACAAACACCCGCTGAAAACGCCTTATCAAAACAGGTGAGAGCCAATGCCAGCTGACGTTCCCATTCCTCCAAAGGACTCAGCCACGGGATTGTTTTTTTAATTATTATTTTTGAACGCAATATTTACATGTCTGACTCTAAATAGGCTTTGGCATTTCTGCAAGGGGAACGAATGCATGACCCCGTGGGCTTGAAGAGTGATGGGATCGGTCCAGCTGCCCTTGCCTTTCCTCTGGAGAGGCCTCTGGAGCAAGGCAGGCAGACCACAGGGAATGGGCTGAGGAGGGACAGGCCCTTACAAATGTAGTAATTTTTCCAAGGAACCAGGAAGGCTATGGCAAAAGGGCTGAGGAGCAAGAGAAGTGCCTGGGCAAGAGCCAGCGAGGGGAAGTGAGGGTGAGCTCAGCCTGCAGAAGGGTTTATGTTGCCTTTGAAGAGAAATATTCAGGCTGTCAGGTAAAACCAAGAATCTAACCCGTGGGAGGACAGAAGATGCTCCCTTGAAGAATCTGACTATTACAGGATTACCAGCTACAATCCCTCCCTCTGAGGACACCGAACGCCAAAATCTGGCCTGAGGGTTTTAGGTGGTGAGGTTTGTCCAGGCGTGTCGGTAGGAACTCTACAACATACAGAGGAGAATACTGTCCAAACCTGTATTATCTAAACATAGGTGTCGTTAAAATACTAAATATTTCTTTTAAGGGCTAAGAAAAAACACAGAGCAATACCAAGCCAAGATACACACATTTCTTTTGGGAGTAAAACGTGCCCCTCAAACACTTGAATTCTACTGTACAATGTATTTATACCATGTTTAAAAAACATTTGTCAAGCATATAAAAAAAACCCCCAGAAGTTCACTGTCACACAGCTTAATTCTCTATATTCTGCCTACATACACATATAGGGCCAGTTTGTTAGGGGGTGGAGGTGTGTAGCAAAGCACAATCTAGCGAGACATGACACCATAACGGTGAACAATAAAAGCAAGTGCAGCATATGTGCTGGACATTTGGTGAAAATAACCCAGCCACAGCTCTGACTTTGGTACATTTTCCTGTTGGTAATTCAGTTTCTGCTCTGATTCAGCTCAGCCAACAACTAAAGTTGCTCACAACCCCTCTGATTATTATTTATTTGGGAATTCTGAGATCTTTACTTTTCAACCCTCTTTTTCTAGAAAGCCCAAGAAGCTGAGATCTAGGGGTTTTCTTGTTTTTTTCATATTAAGATTTTTTTTCTGAGTCTAGCTGCTACGATTCTCCCTGGCTATAAGATCTGAAATGGTAGCAATAATGATATTTCCTATTTTATTGCTTGCAATTGCCCCTTTGATCAGAATCCTATGCCGTTTAACCACATTTATATGGTCATCCTGCACATGGGTTCTAAATACAGAGTGAATCATTTTCCAAGGGAAAACTACAGGAGCTGGGTTTCCCTTTACTGCACACACATGGAATCCCATACATTTGGCACCAATTTAGCTTATTATCATTTCATTCTTCCTTTTTATATTTGTTTCATTGTAAAAGCAACGCAAAGCTCCCCCGTTTGCTGTGAAAGACTGCTCATTCCTTAGAATAGTAAGAATGAGCTTCCTTCTGTAGCACATCCACCCTGACTCGATCTTGCCTTTGCAAAAGGAGATACCAACAAACACACAAAACATCCCACAGCTGGAAGACCTGAACTGTGGGTCTCTAAGCTTTGCTGATCACACACTGCAAGCCTTACCTCAGCGTGAAGTCTAGGAAACTCTTCATGCATAGCTGCCTTGTTCCTCCCAAAGTCCAAGAGTTTGCAAAGACACAGGAGAGGCTCCCCAGCTGGCAGTCTGCCTCCAGGTCAGGCTCTCTTGCACAGGCCAGTGCAAGGAGGACAACACTGGCTGCCCCATCTCCAACAGCTCTGGCCTTGGCCACCAAGCACGCAGTTGTTGGAGCCACAGCAAGAAGCTCTCCTTGCATGTGGCTGTGCACAGCATCCCTGCAGCAGAAGAACACAGGGCCAGCAGACACTGCCCTCCCACCGTGTGAAACAGAGGACCACTGCCTGGGGCCATGTGGCTGTTAATAATGGCAAAACCCTGACAAACTTCAGAGAACTCAAACAGAGCTGCTTTTGATTTAGGCCACGCACCTGAAAGCAGCATTTGTTTCAGTCAGCTTCCTCAAAGAGATGGTCTCAGGAAGCTACATAAGCAGCCCAGCTCAAGAATTTCCAGTTCTTTGGAAAAAAAGAACACAGGCTTTTGAAAGGCCATCCTTAGGGCAAGTGTTTTATTGGGAGGAGAAGCCAACACGAAGACAAACTCAACAGAACCAGAGCTGAAGAAGGACCTGAAGCAGGCAGACCTCACAGGGAAGAACCTACCTGCACTGCTGATCCCTACAGACCCCAAGTGGTACAGGGATAACAGGAGCTAAGGAAGGGGCTAAGGTGAGGTATATCCCAAGTCCTTTTGGACTTGGCTTTGCTTGAGAGACTTCTCTCTTCTTCTTAAAACATGTTTGTTCCATGTGATTCCATCACATTGTTCTGTCCACTCACACAGTTTAGACATTCCCATTCTCCAGTCACAGGAAAAAACGCTTCTGGAAGAAGGTATGTGCAGCCAAAAGAACCAGAGGCTTACACATTAAAGAAACCCTAACAGTTACTTGCCTTGTACTAGTTTGTGTACACTCAGGATCAGTAGCAACAGGCAGACTGACCCAGACATCCAAAACATCACCCTTTTCAGGATGCTCTCTGGGTGAGCCAGCTGCCTGCCATTAGGAACTGCTACAGGAGGGTCCCTCATGCTGGAAAAGCAAAGCATCTGTGGGTGCTTCCCAAGTTTCTCATCACAGATACCTGTCCACCACCTACAGCCACAGAAAGATGTATTTACAACAGGAACAAACTGACAAGCGTGGGAACAGGGAATCTTGGAACTGGAACTCCAAAACTTGGAAAGCAACTTGGTTCAGTCAAACTTGGAAGGGCAGCAACTTGGCACTTGGGGTAATTTCAGTGACAGGCAACTGTTCTCCATAGCTACTGGTAAATACAGTCACAAATTCCTAGAGCTTTTTCTCTGGATAGCAGTAAGAGACTCAGCACTGAAAAACTTCACAGAGATAGAGATCAGAGGTCTATTTTTGTTTCTATGTCTTGATGCCCATGACTTTGATGGGGTAAGAATATTAGCATATGATAAATGATTCTTTAATCTGTTGTAGTTACAACTCTAGAGACAGGTTCAGTGGTTTTGCCCTCAACCATAAGTATTTCTGTGAAGAAATACTTGTTTTGCTGGAAAAGGCTAAGAGCAAAGCTGTTTGTAAACAAAGCTGGAAAAGGAGAAATCCATCTCCCACAAAGCTCAAAACTCCCCAAAATAACTTTCTGCAGAGAACTACCATTACCCAGAGTGAAAAACTTCTTTAAACCCAGCAATCCTGAATTACACAGAAACGCTCAAACAGGGCTGCACAGTACATCATCACAACTGGTATTGCTTTTAATTTCCCACCTGATTGGGTTGAAAAGGTTCATATGTTGGAAATTGTGGCAGGAGAAACTTACTGAAAATTGCAATCCAGGATCAGATTAAAGAGGGAGGATGATAAAGGGAAAATCTTCTTCATAAATGAATTTCTTTATCCAGAATAAACTCAAAAGGTCCTGTGAGGGGAGGAAGGATATGTGTTTCATTAGGACAAAGAAAGCCAAAGAGAGTAGGAAAAACTCTGCCTGAAACCTCCTTTGTGAAGACAACGCTTACAACACGGCTTCTTTAAGGGCAAGGTATTGAAATCACTTTGGAAGAAGTAGTTTTCTCTCCCAGGAATATGAACACTGAAGTTCTGCACAGCACACTGCATCATCATAACATCCATGAAACACTAATGAGCACCAAGAGAGACTCCCTTAGCCCAATTCTCAGTCCATCCTACTGTCATTGTCTGCTTGGGTCAGAAATCCTTCCATGACCCGAGAGAGAGATGCTCAGCATACTCACTCCTACAGAAGTCAGAGACACAACACCTCCTTTTCAGCCTCTGACAGCCTAGAGCAACACACACATTATCTTTAGAAGAAAGGCAAAGGGTTGAACCACGGGGATACTGCTAAAATAGCCAAAGTCAAGAACTCTTTTTTCCATGAGCTTTAAAGGCTGAATTTTTCCAACATTATACTAGAGTATTTCTGACCTTCTGGAGTTCCTGGGGAGAGCTCGGTCTGCATTGTCCTGTGCTGTGAGAAACCCTTTCCCTCCTTGTGCCCTGGGTGGAGTCAGCTTGTACCCAGTTTCATCAGCAACCTGAGTAGCTGCAGGCTCTGAGCACAAAGGGCAAGGGAACGGCTGCTGGGCTGTGTGTGCTCATGCACAAACCCATGTCTGCAGTGACAGCCTCAGAGAAGCCTTTCCTATTCTGGGCACGTTTTGCTCCAGAAGTAGCCCCCAAGATTTGACACTGCACTCTGCTGTAGTCCACCCTGAAGAACTGGTTGGCAGATGTCACCTTCTCAGCTCTGGTGTTACAGGTGAAAAGCAAAGGCTCTGTGAGAGCCAAGACCACACCATGCTCTGTGTTTGCACTTGTCTGCTCTTCCTAGCACCAGCCATGCAGAGGAGAGGTGTGCAAGGAGAACTGAAATCCTACGTGTCAGTGCAGTTGGTGGCCAGAGCAGTGGGCTTGTTGGGAATGATTCCTGTGGTTTTGACCCAAAAATGGGGGTACAAATTCAACAGGGCAGTTAAATTGCCACCAGCCAGCGCTTCACTGCAGCATGGCCTCAGCCAACACTTGTGCATGTCCAGGCTACCATGGAATGGCTGTTGGAAAACAAGATGGAATGTGAGAAATGCAGAACTGAAACCAAGTGTAGGCAACAACCATAAAACCTGAAGTCTCGTTAAACACTGGACAGTTGGTGAGCACAGATCCTCCCATCTGTTGGCTGCGCCCCATAAAGAGGTGAAGCCTGGGATGATGTGCCTGCTTTGGAAATCAGCAGCTTTTACACTGTTCACCCAGGAAGTTATTAACTTGGATGTTTGTGGGCAACTGCACAAGCTATTTTTGGTCATGGGACCCTGTGTAAGGAAAGGATTGCAAGGTTTTAATAATGATCTTTAGTTAACTTGGTTACCCACACAACAATGGCTCTCTGAGAGGCCAACTGCTGCGAAAAACTTGAGAGGGGTTTACTTCCAGAGGTATTAAACTATGAAAATATCTAACCATAATAGTAAGCAGCTATAAAAAGAGCCCTGTTTATTTCACATGATTTCTTTGTACGCCACAGTGTTATGAGAATACTTCAGCTCAATGACAACATGGTAAATTGGAAAAGATTAACTATTGAAGTCAGCACTTACGCAGCTCGGTTTTGCTTGGTGTTGGTAGCTTTGATTCTTAAAAAAACCCTGAACTTTTCACTAGTATCAGCAGCTCGGTTTTGCTTGGTGTTGGTAGCTCTGATTCTTAAAAAAACCCTCAACTTTTCACTAGTATCAGTAGGCACATTTTTTTAAAGTTAAATTTGAAATTAACCTGATATTAAAGCTCAGCTCATGTAGGGGCCATGAAATTGGCAACTAAATAGAAAAAACAACCCAATAATGCAGACTTCAATTCTGCATTGCAGGTGGATCTGGGGCCCACATACCCAACCTTAGAAATAATCTGGTATTTCCCATCTCTATAATATTGCAAAATGTACCCAATAACTTTCCTGCAACAGTGGAGCATCACAGAATATCCTACACAGAAGGTCAAATGTTGTACTATAGAGCTGTGATGGTGTTTCAGTTCATTCCTGAGAAACACTGTGAGGCCTTACTGAATCCCTTCCACTATTAGGGTACACCAAGAAAAAGGGGGAGAAAAAATAAAGCTTGCATTTGTTTCTGGGAAGACCCACACTGCTCAACAGAGAGGACACTTCCACCCTTGTTAATCCCAGCTTCTTAAAGCAACACTCAGTAAGATAATGAATCCTTTAAATGTTACATCTTGTGTCTTGCATTATTGTGGTGCAGCAACTCTCCACATCAAACAGTCATCAGCACTATTACAAAGTGGGCTTATAAGAGACTGGCTGAAAAGGCGCTGTGTGAAAAGAAGTGGAAAATTAAAGCTGAAGCAGTCGAAGAAAGGGCTTAATTTACTGGCATGTACAGTATGCAAATGAGATTACTCTCAGCTTAACTGCATCATTTATGTCCATAATAACGGCATCATCATTACAGGGCTCAAATTAAATTACACCATAATTAGCATATCAAAGTGATTGGTTAAAGTTTAAAACAAATACCCAATTTTGTTAATGAACAGCTGTAATTGTCATGTACACTTCAATGAAAACTCCCTAAACAAATATATGTTTTAGAACAGAGAAAGATTTTGAAGCAGACAGGTCTGTGGCGGAGGTAAATTGCCTAAAAAAGAATGACACAGACTATTCTATTAATGTTAATATATGCTCATCGTTTTCAGGTAATAAAACATTCAATCAAAACAAGCCTTCGCTTCGGATTTTTTTGCCTCTCAACTCTACCACCACGCCAGCAAGTGTGAGTGGGGAGAGATGCTGGCTGTGCCCAGCCTGCCCCATGCACAGGACATGCACAGCACTGTGGCCCCTACCCACGTGTGGAGAGGGAGAGAGAAGAAGAAGAAGAAGAAGAAGAGGATGTCTCGTTAACTCTACCCTGTAGACCAGAGCTGGAGTAAGCTGATGACATGATAACACATTAGGCAGCCTACAATTCAATTTACTCTAATCTAATCATATCTACGCAGCAGTTCCAGAGGTGGAACTGCACCAGAGAAGTTTTTGCTGTTCTCATCTCATTAAAATAAATAGGGAGGTGGGACCAGAGGGTTTGTCTCTGTCAGCCTGACAGCCAGCAACACATTTCCATAGATCCATCACTACAAACGTACACAGCAAATACACAGTTAAAACACTCCTCAGGCAGGAGCAGCTTTAACAGCAGAACAAGTCTACTCTGTGACATTTTAACAGCACAGGTGAGCTCCACCAGGCTTGGGGTTGGTAGGAACCATGAAGAGACCAGGCCAGGGGAGCCCAGTGCCACCTCACACACACAGAATAAAATAATCCCTCTACGTCCCCCAAAATGTTTACACTGATGTATTTGCTTATGTGCTACCCAATATTACAGGAAGCGACACGGGGAAGTATATTTTTGTGCTAAAATTGGGAATGCACTTTCAAATATACTTAACAAGGAAATTGAATGTCTTATTAAATCCGTATTATCAAAACACTGTTCAAAAATTTAAAGAAAGTAGCTTTTCATTTTATTCATCGAGGAATCCATTAAAGCCTAAGCTCTGAAGTAGTATGTAAATTATGTGCCTTTCAAGGTAGAGCTAGGGCAAATTCACTCCATCAACTAATGATGAACCTCATTATGTGCAGGGAGTATTCATAATGAGGAAACAAGCCACCCGCCATTCCATGTTCTAACATAAATCCCTGTAAAATGTGAATATCTCCACGTCTAATTAAAGGCTACTAATTCCTATCATCCCCTACATGGCCCAAAAAGCAAAAAACTAGAAATGTGTTTAAAAAGACACCCTTTGATTTTACAAAACACATTTATTTGTGTTTACGACTAGTCAGTTGCAATGTGCTATTTTTTTAAAAAGAAAAAAAACAATCCTAGTTTTATAGGACAAACTTTTGTACCCTCAAACTTTTATTTACGTTATCTGACTTGGTCTTCTATTTTAAAAAGAGTTTCTGAATAGCACAGGTCAGGCTGCACAGTTCAAAAGACAAATGAATAAAAAGGCAGAGAAATCCCCACGAATATGTAAGGGCTAGTATTTTGTGGGGGAAAAAATAAAGCAAAAAAAAAAAAAAAATAAAAGGAAGGAAAGAACAGGTTTGCTATCCAGGTTTGCTGTGGAACTAGGACTGCCTAAAAAAAATAAAAAATACATCTAGAGATCCCACAACAGCTGGGGAAGGCAGGCACAGAGGCAGGAAGAGGGAGAGCCAATTAAGCAACCAAGTACACAACAGGTATTTGAAAGATTTTTTTGAATGATACTCAATTTAGGAAGGAGCTGCTTCCCTTCCAAAAAATCCCCTAAGAATTAGGGATTGAAGAGAACGCTGCTTAATGCAGGCTGGGGAAAAAAAAAAGTGCTCTTCCTCAGACTTACCTAGATCTGATATTTATACCTACAAGCGCAGCGTCCGCTCCTACAACCAAAACCGTATTTCACATTAAGTTACATAATTCCCATCGTATGCAGCACTGTGAATTCATCTGTTCCTGCACTGAATTAGGGATCTGCTCCCTGCCCTTCCCAGCAGAGAAGTGGACAGGTTTGCCAACTCCCCTGAACGGAAGACGCATCACTGTTTCTTTTTTACTGCTCTGCATTATTTTCCCCTACGTGTTCAAAACAAACCGAGGAGCACAGGCAAGACCTGAGAGCATTTCAGTTTGGAGGAGAAGAAAAGCATCCACTGAAGCTGAGCAACAGACAGGCTTAAAAAAGGAGGAGAAAAAAAAAGAAAAATGATGGTATAAAGGGCTGGTTTAAGCAATGCGGTAACTCCTCGCAGGGCACGGAAGCACTTGGCCAGTCGTGGAAGGCTGTTGGTACCTTCAGATTATGTCAACCGAAAAGTTGAAATCCTCGTGTAAAAATACCTCTCACGTTTCATGCCTGGAAAAGCTTATTTAGAATTCAGAGCTGCTAAGGGGGAGATACGTGCACACAAAATCACGAACGCAAAAAAAAAAAATTAAAAAAGGAGAAAAATAGGAGGGAAAAAGGAGAAAAATAAGAGAAAAAAGGAGGAAAAAAGGAGGGAAAAAGGAAGGAAAAAGGAGGAAAAAAAAGGAGGAAAAAATTAAAATCAGTATTGAAAAGGATAAACTCGAGCACGCAGATTAAAGTATTTTAGCCACGCCAATTTTCTAGAAAGACCTGGGCATTATCCGGGGGGAGGGAAGGGAAGGGGTCCAGCTTCTTTAAGTTGCATAAAAATAAAACTACGCCGCGCTGCTCTCGCCCGCCCCGCCGCGCTGTGCCGCTGGGGCCGTGCTTCGGGCTGCTTTTTTTTTTTTTCCTTCCCCCCCCTTTCTCTCCCTTCTCCTTTTAGGTCAACCAGTCATGCACTGGGAAGACAACCCTCCAAAAATAACTTGTCCCTCCCCCGGAGCGCGGAGTCGAACAACCTACCTTTGTTCGGGCGCCGCGGAGAAGAACGCGCTGCGCCGCGGGGCGCTCGGCCCGCACC
>NW_008656551.1:0-30359 GCF_000695815.1 Acanthisitta chloris | reverse complement strand
CGCGCCCGGGCGGGGCTGTGCGCGAATCTCGCGAGACTGGCGCCGCCTCGGGCGGTCACACTTCGCATCTCCCTCAGCGCTTCTGAGCCGATGCTCCGAGCGCTGCCGCGGCCTGCGCGTCCCTGTGGTGCTCAGGGGTTGTCTGCACAGCTAGTTTTACGAGCTCGTGTTGCTTTCGAAACTGCTCGCTCGTCAGCCTGTAGCTGGCCAGAATTGTGTTTTCCTCCTCGCATCTTACCTGAACAGCGCGTACTGACACCCTTCTGGCACAGCCCCTAACCTGCTGCTTGAGGGCAGCGACTGCCTGGCCAGGGCAAGCAGTGAGGGTGAAGCACAACCACAACTACCACCTGTGACTGGGTGCAAGACAAGACCAGCAGCAAGAACAGAGGCAGTTACCAGCCACTCCTGCAGGCAGACAGGCTGCTCTAGAGCCTGCCTTGCTCCTGAGAGCAGAGCCTGTGGTCTCTAAAGGAACACTCCCCAGTCCTGACTGATGTAATTTAGGTCTTACCATGTCTAATTAGCTGTTTGCTGGCTGCAAAACCACCACCTGCTGAGATCTGTTGTCATTGGCTCTGCATCCCACAGAGCCATAGCTGTTGTGCAGGGCCTGAAGGACTTGTCCTCTCACTGGGCAGTGAGCACAGAGGGAGACCCAAGCTCTGGGGCTGATGTCTGGGCACACTGAAGTCACCCAACCACACTGAAATATGTTTAGTAGGCTGTGCAGTGTACCTGGTGAATAGGGAATGGTCATTTCTGATAGGTTTCAATATAAAAATAAAGCCTTCAGTCCATAAAGTGCTCAAGGCCCTTTCTTTTCGTTGAAGAGTCATGACAGACCTGGCACTATATGTGTCTTAGGCCATGCTTATATTGTGACTGAACACTGACAATTTGGGGAAGGATCTGGCCATTGTGGGTGGTCACAGTGGTCTCATTAAGTGGATCAGATGACGATCCAACTTCATCCAAATGAGGCTGGGAAGGAGCCGGGGGAAAAAAGGGTGTTCAAAAGGGATCTAGGAGAAAAGCAGAAATTTAGGAGCAATTTCTTACAGGGACCATTATTACGTTTTTGTTGCTGTCATTAGTATAAGCTAGGAAATATCTATGAATTTGGAAACAGGTGGAATAATTGGCACAGCACACAAATAAGGCAGTGTACTTTCCCTCCTGATAACACCAGCAGTACCTTTTTTTTCTGAGCCAGTAATGCTGGCCAGCCTAGCCAGTTCTGTGTGTGGCTTGTGGTTTGTATAAAGTCCAAAAGACTTTCTGGGATATGCTGGTCAATGTGCAATTGTAGCAGATGGGAAGATGAGGATTGCAAAAGCAAGTCTGTGGTGGCTATGCTGCTGCATCCTGTTTAAATTGGCCTGACTTTAGTTCACTCCTGGGTAATGACTTCAGAGAACTTTTTATACAGCAGGTCTATGAAACTTGTAGGCAAACCAAACTTCCTTGTTTCCCTTTTAGCTCTCTAGTACATTCCAATTATTAATCTGCACATCATTCACCAGATGGTGAAATAATGATATAACTTCAAATGTTTTCCTCTCAGAAGTAAGAAACACTGTTCTCAGTTCCGGTCAGAGTAGGCTGAGAAAAATATGTACTTTTAGTTCCATTGAACAATTGACAAGAACAATTTCACTTGAAATAACTACTATTCAGCCCACCTGTCCCTCCTAGCACAGAATCCCCCTCAAAGAAAAAGGAAAACTCTTTTAAAGTCTCCTCACCCTGACAGACCAGGCTGCTGAAGCTGAATGGCTCGAGAGCAGAAGTTTAACATAGTATCATGCAAGACAAGGTGATAAAAGTGCTTGTGTTTTTTCTCAGATGCAGAAAGGAAAAAAACACTTTCTCTCCCCTTCATGTCTACAGTCAAAATAGATGACCGATGTGCAATCTTTGTTTTACTTTTCAAGATGATAAATTTGTAGATTGTTAACAGTAGAGTTATTCAACACCAATGTGTCGTGTTTTTGCACTGAAATTCATGGTTTAGGAGTTCTTTGCTTATACAGGGAGAAATTTCAATACAAGTGTTTTAGTAATACCAGTATGAGTCAGAACTACAGACTCCTTCAGGTCAGAAAGGAGGGAGATATTTGGGGGTGATCTCTAGTTCAGTCTCCTACTCAAAGCAGAGTCAACACTGAAATCCAACCACATCACTCAGGACTTTCTCCTGCCTGGCCTCAAAAGGCCTGAAGGGTGAAGATTCTACAGCCTGCACAGACAAGCTTTGCCATTCCTTAATTAACCTCCTAGTCATTTTTTTCCTCCCCTTTTATCCACTTGGAAGTGACTGTATCTTTATATGTGTGGTAACTTTATTAAGACAAAATCTCAAATTCCAATTAAAATTTACTGCGTTGGTAAGAAATACAAGTTTTAAAGAAAAAAAAATGAAGAATGCCAGCTCTGCACAGCACCCTGACGTTCTGCACACCATTTATTACCCACCCTCAGAAAGCTGTCCATTTGTGACATCAAATCTGCTGTGGCCAGGGGCAGAGAGTTGTCCAAAGTAATAGAAGTGCAATTCAGCCTGACCTTTACAGTTATTTATGAAAGCAGCAAATTAGTGTCACATTGAATGATAAACTGGTTTATTTAAATTTATAACAAAAATATGTAAGGACCCCCTTGAAACAAAAGAGTTTTCTTTTGGATGGTGTGACTTGGTGAGCTCACAGTTTTTTGAAAAGTACTTAACTACATCCTTAAGCAGGGAAAATGACCATTGTTATGACAGCAGCAATGCTACCATTTCTTGGAGAAATTAAGACACAAAGATACTGTTAGATTATCGTCCTCATAAAGTGAGACCAGAAAGAAGCTAAATGCTGAAGAAAAGCTGCAGTGTGGGTTTTCTAGGCCCTGCTTTTTCTTTTCTTTTTTTTTTTTTTTTTCAGATGCTTCTAGGTATTTTCTGTTGTCTCCAGTGCACATTCCAGTTGGCTGGACACAAGCAAGCTCTGTGAAGAGACAAGTAGCTGTGTTATCATGAAGATAAGCCCAAGGCTTGTTTTACCTTGCCTACAAAATTCTGTATATCCATGTATTTGAATGAATCTCCAAGGGCAACCTAACATACTGAAACTCTCTTGTATGGCTAGGACCAAAAGGGCCACCAGAAGCTCAGTTTTAAAGGCCCCCAAACTGGACTCTCAACCCACTGAATAAATATCACTGTATAACAGGGTCACATTCTTTCATTATTGCATATTGGAGTTAGCACTACAGCAAGACTGTAAAATTGAATTTACTGACTTTTCTAGTTTTGTATTCACCCTGTACTGACACATGAAAAAAAGCCTTTCAAATTACAACAGCAGAAACTCCAAATAACCTTAATTCAAGTTTCTTCTCCCAGAAAGAAAAGTCAGAACAGTTAATGCAATTTGAGAGACTGTCAGCAAAGGCTTTTTTAAACAAAATAGTCTCTCCACTAAAGGGAAGGAAAAATACTTTCCTCAGTTATTTTGTTCAAATGATACAACTGTTTTTCCAAGGTAGGTGGGGGGTTTTCTGCTTTATAGAACATGTGAAAGACTTTTGTTACTCTCTTATCTATTCTGTACATTATTCAGACTGTGACCATTGAAATCCTAGTATCAGAGTAAGGAAAGCATTTCCCCTGCACGCTGAAAAACCTCAGCAGCAAGTTTTAATAATTCCTTTACTTTTTAAACAGAGTTCCCAGAGTTTGTTCTAACAGTGGTGCATTTTGCCTTTCTTTCCCTGTGCAGTTGTGTTCTGGTTGCTTTCCCTTGAAACCTTTGTTTGAATAAAAAAATCTGTAACAGTACCTGCATGTTTCAGCAGGTGTTGTGGTACTGGTGCAAGAAACCATTTGCTGCAACACTTCTTCTGTATTATGGAGTGCCACATTTTAACAGTGAAGTGTCAATCAAGACAAATTACTTTTCACTCCGTATGTCGAGGGAAGAGCTGCCTCCTGCATTTCATCTGTTTCCAAAGTTCTCAGCTTACATGTGCAATGCTAAGGTGATGTATTTCATATCTTAAAGCAAGTGTCAACGACTTTCCAGGTGAAAGCATAAAATACACCTCTGCATAAGCTGAGTGCCTGTTTGGTTTTGGTTTTTATACCCACAAACAATCAGGTTCTGGACCAATACCTTACTGTGTGTTACACTTCTGTGTAAGACACTGTGTCTTTTTCCACCAAATACAATCAATACTTTATATGCAAGTGCAATTTCATTGTAGATCATTGGACTATGAATTTTCAGACATGCTTCATACATTGAAAGAACTTGCACAATGGCTGAAAAGTAAATATATATTTCCTCCTTTTCTTGGGGCAAATGTCAAAGAAAGAATAATAAAATACAAGTTCCATCTTAGCTCTCAGACTCCATTTGAAACACCTGATCTGTACAAACAGTGACTTGCAGAATTGTAGAATATGCAGCCAGGACTGTTTGACTTGTTCTCCAAGTGAAGTCTGCTTTTACTTTTACTTGATGGGTTCAAAATGAGGTAACAAATACCATGTAGAACTCCAGTTTCTACAAAGTTTCTGCAGCTGATCTTGAGAGTTTGCATACAATTACAGGAAAATTGAGAGGCTGATGAGAATGTCTCCATATACCTCACTGATTTCATGGCCTCTGCTGTCATGCCAGGCCTGTATTTCTCTGTTAGAGTGCTAAATATTTCGGTCTATACAAAATGACTAGCTGTTACTACAGCTTATATCAAATCTGGTTTTCACTACAGAGGTAAACAAAAGTAAATGAAAGAATTGATGAAACATTGATGTTACATCTAAACAAGTTAAGACAAAGCTCCAGACAGGTCTAGATGAATTCAAGTAAAGCAAGTCTGACATGCTTCAGTCCTGAGGCTTTGCAAGCTCAGTGAAAGCCTGTGGCTCTTTATTAGTAATGACAATACTGTATTTACTGGCCTAAAGGCTAACATCCTGTATTACCAGGTCATTGTTACAATAACAACTCTGTAGATCAAAAGTATTGGAGTTATAGTCAGTATTAGATGTTATTCAAACACAGTTCCAAAAAGATAATTTTTCTGCCTAATAGCTTGTGATCTAAACAAGGTCAGCAAGGTGTTTGTTAAGAGTTTTGGAAGCCTTAAGCCAAAATGTTTTCATTATTAAAAAAAAGTACCTTTGAGACATAAATGACAACACTACTGACTAAAATTGGATTTTCATGAGGCAGTTCTGCAACTGTCTTCATATTAATATTAGTGGCATAGAGTAACAAAGTAGTTGTTGCAGCAGGACCACTGTAACGCTGACAAGTCACTGTCTGTTACTGCTGGAATCATGTGTAGATGTTACAGAAGCTTCAGGCATGGATGAGCTATGTTTTGTTAGGTGCTGTTGTATTAAGTTTGTGTGGCAGGGTTTTGGTAGCAGGAGAGTTATAGGTGTGGCTTCTATGAGAAGCTGCTATAAGTTTCCCCTTCTAGAATAGCCCATGCCAGCTGGCTCCAAGACAGACTTGCTGCTGGACAAGGCTGAGTCAGTCCAGCAGCAGCAGTGGTAATGCCTCTGGGTAATGCTCCTGGTAGGACCTGTGGACTCACGGAGAGAGGAGCCCACACTGGAACAGGTTTTCTGGCAGGATTCATCATCCTATGGGCAACCAACACTGAAGCAGCCTGTTCCTGAGGGACTGCACCCCATGGAAGGGTGCACTATGGACCACTTTGTGAATAACTGCAGTCTGTGGGAAGGAGTCACATTGGAGGAGAAGTTCATGGAGGGCTGTCTCCAATGGGAGGGATCCCATGATGGAGCAGGGAACAAGTGAGGAGCCTCCCCCTGAGAAGAAAGGGGTAGCAGAGATCAGCTGACTGCAATTCCCATTCTCCATCCCCATGTGCCACTGGAGGGGAAGAGAGAGAAGGAATCAGGAGTTAAGCTTGGGAAGAAGGGAGGGGTGGAGCAAACATATTTTAAGATACGATTTTATTTCTTGTTATTCTAATCTGCTTTGAATGGTAATAAATTAAAATAGTTTCCTAAACTTGAGTCTGTTTTGCCTGTGACAGTAACTAGTGAAGGATCTCTCCCTGCCCTTACCATGACCCATGAGCCTTTCACTCTATTTTCTCTCTCCTGCCCAGCTGAGGAGAGGAGTGATAGAGCAGCTTTGGTGGGCACCTGGCCTCCAGCCAGGATCAACCCACCACAACTATGTAAGCATACATATAACCTCAGAAAGGTTGCAAAATGATTGTTGTGAAAAACGATTTTCTGAGAAAAGAGAATGTTGATATTTTAAAAAACATGAAGTCGGGTAACTGCTTTCCTGAGCATGGCCTGCAGTGCTTCCTGATGCATAAGCAGCCATTTTCTTTATGCTTTTAAATTTTCCTGTCTGAATAAAATACCAAAGCAATGGATAATTTACAAAGAATTCTCCTTTTCATGTTTGACCACTAGATGATGCTGTGACTCTTAATTGCAAATGATACTGTGCTAACATTTTGTTATTCTTTCATTTTATAAAGTTATTATGAAAATTTGGTATTTTCTTCCTTTCTTACAAGCATTGTAGCTGTAACCACATATAAACTAGTTGTTTTTTATATAAATCCATATAGATCAGATATCATAGCAATAGCTACTTCTGCCAATACTGAGAATTTCACATGATTTTTAAAACTGTGCATGTATGTTCTCCATAGATGCAGATGTGGACTGCTTTTTGCAAAAAGGGGAAAATATGCTGATAAGATATTTGATATATATATATAATTCAGGCTTATATTTATATTTCATTCTGTTCTACATAATTAGTTAGAACTGAGTATTTAGTTTCTGTTTTAGAATTCATTTTTCCATGTTGTAACAGAATCTAGGATTAAGGGAGATGTTTCGTTTTAGTGATTATGCTAAAAAAATTAGGTGAACTTACTTATTTGCATAGGCATTATTTCTGGTTTTGTGTTTCCATAAGTCATTTCACATTTTTATGTTAAGAAGTGCAGTGGTTTGATGCACACTGTTGGGTCTCTTAGCCAAGAGCTCCATTAGACTTTCACAGATGACACCATTTTACCGATGATCTTGTCAAAGTGGTTTCAAAAGAACAGAATTATTTCATGTGAGCTAATTGTTTTTCACCATTTGCCATTTCTACAAACTCATACAAACACTTCAATTTCTGCAATTCTTCAATCTTCTTATCAGAAATGTGAACACAATAAGGTTAAATTGATTGCAGCAGACAAAACAAACATACTCAAGTAGCCACCTCCTGTACAGAAGTGCTAAAGGCACAGCTCCATTCAGGTGATCCCCATATGTCAAAACCAGAGAAGGAATGAAAACAGGTTATACAATTCAGAACAGCTTGCAAGCTAGGTCAGTGCCAGGCAGCTTCTGCAGAAAAGAAGTTTGGAACTAGCTTAGTATCAGCCTTTCCCACTTCTAGACATGCATGTAGTACACTTCCGCCAGGCAGAGATCTGGATCCTATTTTCAATATGTAAGCAAGGAAATTACACTCTGAGAGGTAAGCAGTGCATAAAGCCTACTTTACCCTCACTGGAATGGCATCTGCCAGTCACACTGGGGTCTAATTGGGAAAGGGCTGCATGGCACTACAATGGTAATTTCACTGTGACATTGTTCTATCCACAGCAGGCTCTGAGCTGAAGTATAATTCAACTTTCATTTTTAAGGTGATATTTGTTTTCGCAAACTCATTAACAATTATACTGAAACTGAGCTCCTGACAGGTAAATGTGCTAACTCTTGTTTTGGTGTACATCTTTACTAATTTACTTTGAGGTTGGATTATACAAAGAACACTCAAGTTGCAATAGTTATGCTAAATACATAGGATATTACTCATTTTACTCCCAGGTTGAATCTTACTATCACCTTCAAAGACACCTAAAACTGCTTTCCAAAAAGAGACATTATATTCTTGTATAGGTAAGAAGTACATGAAGTTGAAAACTTCTTTTACCTCATGACCAGGCAATTTAGACCCTTGTTTCACTAATAGTCCCACTGATACCCAAGTACTGCCTGAAGGAATTATTCAGTACTAGTAAGAGTATCTATCTGGACTTTATTTGGTCTTAAAACTATTGATGTACAACCGTAAGGATTAAAACTGATACAAGATGCTTCATCATCAGAATTTCCATTTAAATAAATCTATTGCCCAAACTCTGAGGAGTCTTGGGTTGTAACAGAATCCTAATTTGTTTGAGTAATTTATTTATTTAACTTTCTTCTGTATCTCAACTCTAATTTTTGATCCTAGCAAACACTCAGAGAGGCAGGGGAAGTCTTCTGGAGATTTATTGACTTGAATTACAGCAGATCACTTATCACTAAGGCTTTGTGTAAAGCACCGAAAAGGATGACAAATTTCATATGGGAATACAGTGGATTTCACTCATTGTCACTGATACATAGAAAAGCTCAAACAATCATTAATATTAGATGTGTATGTCTATGTTATATATTGGTGACAAAGTCAGCCTAGAGATTGGAATCAGGTCATATTTAAAATGAGGAACATAAGAGAATGGGATGGCATTATTTTAAGCCAAATGGCAACACATAAGGATATTTCCTAGTGGTTAGATTCTTTCCAGTGCAGAGTGTCTATAAAATTTATTTTGCAGCTCTGCTTCATTTAAGATGCAACTATAAAAGGCTGTATTTCCCCCTAGGATCTTCTCCTTGTTGTACCCTAATTAGAGTTTTTATCTAGTGTGTTATTATTCTGGTTCCACTGAATAAGAGCGTGACTGCTTTGGACAGCTTTCAAGTGCACACTCTCAAAGTTCATTTGTATTTTTTTTCCTAGCTTTTATAAAGCAAATTATGTTTATATTATGATATTTAAGTATTAATTCTCCCCTTGAGACAAACCTTTTTGTTTTTGCACACTACATATAAAACCCGTGGGGCTAACAAAGTGCTTTATACATTTAGAACAATTTTTTTTGATGAAATCTATGCAGTGAAGCATCACATTGCCTTCATCTTTATGCTTCCAGAATGATCTGCAGAAGTCTAAGTGAAAAATCATCATCTTATTAAGTCTTTCTTCCGATAAGGTTAATGCTTCTCAGAGCAGTCTACCTTAAGCCAAGACCATTCCATGCAGTTTCACAGGATCCTAGTAGTGCAGTAAGTGTTACATATAGATTGCTCACTTTGCCAAAAGCCTCTACAAACCTAGTGCTGAGCACTCTACCTCACACAAGGCACTTCAAGCACAAGCTGGAAGCACATTAGTCCCATTAGTTACTGGTTGTATTGAGGTTGAAGCATTCGATATAGTTCAGATTTGAAACACACCAGGAAAACTGCAATTTAAATTTACTATACCTCAAAGGAGACCATGCAGATGGCATATTCTAGTCTAGGGAACCACTGGAATTTCCTACTCTCGGTGCCTTAATTTCAGAGGAAGAAATTACATACTACCTTTTAATTACTAAAGTAGCCTTTGAACCTGCTATAGGGTTATAGTAGTGAAATGAAGCAGTGGAGCAACTGAGAACAAGGCACAGTTGAACATAGCCTGTGGGAACATGGAAGTCAGGAGATCATAAAAATAGCTATTTTGATAATCATAATAACAAAGGAAAGAGATTTGGAACTGTAAAGACATTGGCTGCTGTGGTTTGACTTCTGTCATAGACAAAGAATTCGTACTGAACCAATACCTAACATGCTCAATCTCATCACCTAGTGGGAAAAAAAACGTACACAAACTAATGTTCAGCAAAACACTTGAATCAGAGAGATGCAAAAATGAATGCTGGGGGGGGGAGGAATAAATTATTTTTTCGTGATTGTCACTTGCCACTGTGACAACAGTAATAACAGGAAGCTGCTTTGGTGCTACTTCTAAAAGCTGTGATGAGGCAAAGTCCCCCACTGTCCCTGTATGGCCATTGTCCAGTGCTGTTGGGAGCTTTTGTTTTGCAGTGGTTCTTTTGCCTTGTTTGTTTCTGTTTGGTTTTTATTGAACACATAACCCTTTTGTTTGCAAATCAGTTCATCAGTGTGGAAAATGCACCACAATACTTGGCAAACAAAGGCTGCATGGGTTTCATGAAATCTGCTAGTAATGTTTCTGGTTTGTAACCCCTGATAGAAGGAGCCAAGTAGCAGATCTTTATTTACACTTTGCATAAGCTTTAGTTAGTGGGTGAAACTTCTTGTCTGCTCTGAAAGAAGCACGTCTGTTAAACACTGCATTTACTGCAGAACATTATTCCAGCTCATTACATATTCCAAAGCCTTAGCCCAGAAAAAAACCCAAAACAAAACATGTTGGCATTTTCCTTTCTGTTCATTCAGCAATAATTTTGCCAAGAAAAAGTTTACATAAATATTTTAAGAGGAAGAGCTTGGAATTTGTACACCTAAAATTCTATTTAAGGGAAAGCTTGGCATTTTATTCCACACCCCACCCCTCCACTCCTCCTACAATCCTCTAGGTGCAGTGACGTTTCTTAGCTATCACTAAGAGTACATCATAAATTATTGCTTATAACTCCCGAGACTTCACTCTTCACTTTCTGTAAAGCTATTCTGACTTATTTTGTGAGAAAGACACCTGAGAAAGTCCCTGATTTAGGGAGATATCAGGTCACAAAATTGCATTCATCAAAGATAGGCATGAAGTAGTTCTGCTGAAGACAACTGCCAGGGATTTCCTAGTGGAAGGAGACAGAGGAATTTGAGAATGGAGTGAGATCCACAGCTAGGAGGCCTAGTGAGAACCTGAGAAGAAGGGTATGAAAGGAAGGGCAAACCAAAATCAACTGGAAACCTGAAGAGAAAAAGGGACAGAAAATCTAAAAAGGAAAGATAGAGATAAACTCTAATAAAAATTAGTTACAACTGCATAATGAGAAATACTGAAGACTAAGGACAAGCTGCTCAAAATTAAGCCTCAGAGAGCAGCACTGGCCAGCACTTCTCTGAAGCAAAGAAAGATGGGAGTTTCTCAATGAAGTGCTGCCTGCATATTTTCTACATTGCCGTTCATGAACTGCAGGTGAATTCATTGAAAACATCATCTATGGATTTTTGGAAGGAAATTTCATGAAGGGAGAACTTTACAAAATGCAGTTTTCTTTTTTACCTATTTAGGGTTTTTTTCTGAAAAATTTTGCAAAAATATTGACAAAGAGAGAAATGGAAGAGGCATGGTAAGAAAGGAAGGAATAGGAATAAAAGACTATTGATTTTCTAATATCAGTTGCTCACATAGAATCTTTCTCTTGCATTTGTTCTTGTATTCTACTAATAAGCTATATCCATTTTTTCTTTAGATGATGAAGATCTACTCAGTTGTGAGATAGGTTTTTTCCCCTAAAAATGTTTGTGCAGGGATTATGCTGTTATTACTTGTGCTTGCAATGGTTTATGCCACTTCCTCAAACTATGTTAACCAAGAGCTGATGAGGTTAATATTTTCAGAGATCATTGGTGAATAATTGTGGGTTGCTAATTCCTTCAAGCTTCTCATTATACCTGTGTACCCTTTCAAAGCCCAATACCAAGACCACTACCATACATGCAAATCAGTCAAGACTTTTAAGTGGATTAAAGGTCTGATACCTGTTAAAAATTCCTGATGTTTGGTGTCTGCGGTGATTAAAATTGTGAGCTATGCCCATCTTGGAGGTGTATTTTGAGCCTTGAACTCTAACTCTCTAACCATTTATTGTGAGATAAATGGATCATTTAATACAGTAAAATAAATGTTCCTGCACATTCTGGTCTGTCCATCTAAGTAGACTGATTCCAGTTTTGCAGAAGAGTCATTTCAGCTGCATAAATGGAAGAGTTGTTGTGCAGGCAGCTGTAGAGAGACATTTTCTGTGCAAGAGAAATTTTTCAGATTCAGAGGAAGGTATTTTCTACTTAAGGACTGAAATCAGCATGTCCAACTATTTCAAGGATACTTGAAGTGGACCAAAAGAAAAAACCTGCAATTTGCAGCAGGGAAATGGAACGGGTGTTGTGTTGTTATTTGGTTATATAAAATGCTTATTCTTGAATGCTGTGCAAATAACTCTTTACTCCTTAATGCTAATAGATGCAAAAATAATATGACCCTTAGTTAATTATGGACTGTGTCAGTTTTTCTAAAGATTATTCAATTTGGTTTTTTTTAAAAAAAACACCCTGTTTTAAATTTCAAACAATATTCCTGCTAAGAAAGATTAATTTAAACTGACATAGCATAGCCAAGCTTCTGAGTCATAATTCTGCTGTCAAGAGGTAAACTTATTTTCTTTTCCTTTCCTTTCTATTTTATAGCATCTTGTAACATCAAAGGGAAAATTCTGTTCAAAAATTCTGTTGCAAAAAGCTGTAACACCTCTAGGAAAACATGTTCTGCTTCCCAAACTGACTTTAATAAATAAAAAGCTACAGTGACCTTGACATTTTGTAAAGCCCTTAAAATGTACCATCTACCCTCAGGATATGAAAATGCATTTTGGAACTAAATTTTACATTTGGCACTAATAGGTACCACTGTAGCCAATTTAAAATGAATTTGGTGTGCAGCAAGAATGCTTCAGTGCATCCTAAAAAATGGAGCACATACAAATGACATTGAAATGAAGATGATACCAGTAACTGAAACTGCATACAAGTGCAAGTTTTAGTCATCTGTTTTCTTTTGTATCTTCTTTGTGAACATTACAAGCATCTCATTAAATCTGAAGACTTCACTCCTTATTCAGTATTTCCATGGAGGTCACATAATGACAGTGGAATTAGACCTGAAATGTGTAAATCTAGGGCAAATATATTTCTTAATGTTTTCTGAGTCTGTGTCCTAAAACCAGGTCATTTAATTCTAAGCAGTCAGGCAGTTAGACTAGATGATCATCATAGGTCTCTCTCAACTGCAATTTTCTATTCTATCCTGCAATCTTTATAAGCAAAAAGAATGTCAATGTCATGGCACCATCTAGGTGCCCTGCCAGTGCCACATTCTGTTCCTCCAGAAATGAAGAACTGCCACAAACCCTAGAGGTTTCTCTGAGGAAAGTAGAATATACTTTGTTTTATATCCTATGAATTTGGCAAATAGCCATAAAAACCAAATCTAGAACCATACAAAATCCTTCATCCAAGTCCTAGAACACAGATCACTGCACATTACAGTTTATCCTTTGGGATAAACTGTGACACTGCCTCTTGTGCCTGAAATCCTGTGGCCCCTTTTCTAAAGGCAGATAAAGAGCACGGAAGCTGTATGACTAAAAGCAACTTAGCACCCAATGTGATTCAAAAACTTGTGCTCAGTAAATTATTTCAAACCCAAAAGGCCAATTTAGAATTAAAAATTGTTGAATGCTGTCAGACTTTTCCTCCAAGGCTCTGGAAATATCCAGCTGAGATTCAGCCCACCTGGCTTTTGTAGTCAAGGAAGGCAATGTGTAGGCATATCTTTAAACAAGCATAACCACAGTAAGGAGTTATGACACCTGAAATGGTGTTACAGCAGTCTCCTAATAAATATCTTTCTGAGCAGCTTTAGAAGACTTGAGGTAAACTACACTGTGCTAGGAACAGATTTGGAAATCCCATACAACCCACCCTTTTTATTCTTAAAAGAATTTTTCAAACCTATAAAGTCACCGTGCACATTTGGTTTTGTGAATGAAATATTTTACACAAATTAGTGACACACAACTGCCAAAAAAGAAATATAAACTTTCTCTGCAATTCAAAGTGCAGTAAAGAAATTTTATAGCAAATAGTCTGGCCAGATCTCTGATGTTGGAAGGAGAGTTCCAATGTATTATCTGGAAGTACTCTACCACAATTTGGATGATTGTTTTGGCAGGTTGGCGAGAAAGAGTTATAGTGTCTTAATCAGCTTAAGCTAACTAGAGCTCTGTGAGCAGCAGCATTCCCTCCGCCCTAGGCCACATGCTCTGCTGTGTTCCCTGTGCTGGCAGACTGCTGGACTGGTCCTGCCTCTGGGTCTTTCTGCTTACTGATCTGGCTGAGAGCTAACCCAGCAAGAGCAGAATTTCTCTTTCTTTAACATGTTTCTCTTTCTTTAACATGTGCTTGAGATGAGCCTGCTACAAAACAAGTTTCTCTGTCCTACAAGAGTTGTATAACACCCTTGGGCATAACACAGGCCACTTTTAAGTTAGTAGCTTTTTTTTCCTACGTTGGCTTTAGGGATCATAAAGTTAGATAGCTCAGATAACTATGAACATTAATACTTATTTTTAGGTTGAATATAGTGTTTGCAGAGTGCCCAAGTTAGGTGTCTACATCTTAAAACACAGACAGAGCTGCTCTGAGATAAAATTATTCCATGCTAATTTCATTCATCCCATGGTAGTTCTTTCAGTTTTCCATCAAAGTTGACCAAATACGCTCTACTAATGTTGTAAGACTTTTCTTCAGCTCATGAAGAATGGTTCTTTGGCTGTTAATTGGTAGAAATAACAGGTCACTGTCTGTTAGAACCCCAGATGGCTTGAATGGCTTTTAGAGATATGATTGGATAGCCATGGACAGACACTTAGAGTATGTGATAGATTATATATTTTGTGTCCAATTTTTTTTTTGATTAGGCCTCAGGAAAAGCAAACTAAAAGTTTCACTAATATTTTTACCAAAAACATTTTGCTATTCTAAGTATATTAAACTTTTTGGTTTTCTTTCTTTCTTTCTTTCTTTCTTTTTAAATCTTTGGGTAGGCCTTAGGAATGCCAAACTAAAGTTTCTCTGATATTTAACCAAAACTTTTCTATTCTAAATATGTCAACTTTTTCTCTTGTTTTCCCTTAAATACTAATAAAGGTCATATTGCTGCATGCTGAATCACCTATAAGCATTTCCTGTGAGTTGAATTCTATTTCCGAAGTTGCTGACCTGACTTCTGTGTATGACTGTATCAGAGAACCATCTGGGAGACATCTGTTAAGCTGTAATATCTCCCAGACAGGGAACATATCCTACAGTACAAATGTAAAAAGCTGAGGTAACCCTCCACCTCTATGCAAGTGTTCTTTAATAAATAGCAAGCAGTAAATAATAAAACACTGATCTAGTTGCTTGGATTCTGTCCATAACTGTGGATAAGACCCACTTATGAATTTGGTGACCTTGCATCTGAATACAATAAACAATAGTTGAACAATTTTGTTACATATCTATCTGATTTTTTTGTAGTACTGTCCCCTTCAACAAAACTGAAGCATAGGTCATGTTGCAAACTGAGCTGTTTCATTGCTTTTAGCTATCCCAACAGGCTTCAAGAGATTAGTATGTCAGAAAGCAACCATATAGATTTAAATATGTATTCTAATGTGTTTGCTGGTTCTCCAGCTATATTTTTCCAGGTTATAGTAGTAGTCTTAGCTTTAAAAAACTATATATCTCAGAGCAATGCATATATAATATAAGCAAAAAACCCTCAAACTAGCTCAATGAAGATAGAGCGTCCACATCCATAAATGCTGAGTTTCAGAGAAGTATCCAGTGAAAAAAAAGTCTCTGATAGCTATATTTTACTTTCCTTTATGGCAGAGCTCTCTGTAGACAAATTCATGCCTTCCCATTATAAATCCATTTATTTGACTTGTTTCATTCTAGCAGTATAAAAGTAATCTGGTTGGAAAAACAGAAAAAAGCTTTTTATACCTCAGACAATGTAAGGCTCAGAATAAGTTGTATCTTTCAAATTCAAACAGTAGGTTTCAAATTAAGAAAATGTATTTTTAAATTGAGGATTATATTGTTTATCTTGTTTATTAACATGGCATAATACAGAGTCTTTCTGCATTTAAATCCCTCACCATTGAAGAAGACTAATTCCTACTGAATATCACTGAACTAGAATAATTCCCTGGTGTATTATATTGCAAAATGAATCTGTCATTGGCACTCAACACTATAGTTCTGTGGAACATCAGCAATGGACTTGCTAGCTACAGATGCTACCATTCAGTGCATCATTTTAGTAGGTACAATATAGCATGTTTGCTTGACTTATTAAGATATGGAAATGAGTTAACAGGAATTTTTTTCTCAGTACTTCCTTTTGATTATATTTAAATAAAAATAAATCCAAAATTAAGGTTTTTCAAACAGTTTGATATATAAAAATGCTTCTTTTATTACTTACAGTGTACACACTGCAAAATCATTCACTAAAGCCTAATGGTACAGTTAAGCTGGTGTAGTTCTCTATTATTTTGTAGAGTAAGAGCTGGAATTATGGCAAATCAGAGAAAAGCAGGAGTCTAGAAAGCCTCATGTCTCACATTGGTGCTATATTACTAGCAAGCAGAGGAACAGATATAATTTCATTTCTAACTTTCTAATAATCTCTTCTGCCTCCTGGTTACTATTTAGCTGGAAAGTGTAAGTACAAGTGTGCTCACACGATCAGCCTTCAGCCACAGCACTGCAGTGTCCTGCCCATACACTGGACTGACCATGCTGCAGATCTCCCAGGATTTTCTTAATTATCTTGGACAGCTGTGCTTTCCATGATCATTAGATTGTGCTAAGCCATTCTTCTGTACAGTGTCTAGTACAGTCTGTACTTTTATAATTTATTTTTAAAACACTCAGAAAACACTTTCTGTTCCTGCTCTTCAGGAAAATCATGCTACAGCTAACAAGTCTTTAATAGGACTTCATCTTGCTTTAATATAGGACTGAATTGCCACTGAACTTTGCTGCTTTTGTATCAAAAATCCAGTTAAACAATATTTTCTAGTCCATGCAGGAAAAAAGCTGGGTTTTCCCTTCCTTTATGCTGCAGGCATCCAGAATTGACAGGATATTGGGTTTGTGGGCTTGCCTAAAGTAACGTCACATCTAAGAACTGAGGGAGGCATCAGGAAGCAGTTATCTGAGTGAAACCAGACATAAAAGATACAATTTTCTAAAATGTAGCATCAGCTAAAAAGTCTGCTAAGAAAGTTGTGTCTTGCTGATGCTTCTCTTTTGCTGACCAGGTACATAGCAACAAAGATCAAAGATGTCTCAGCAATCTGGAAAGAGCTACTGCAAATAAAGCTCATCCATCAAATCCAATACAGTTTAAGCCAGTTGGCACTGAGACAAGTATCTACACGAGGTACAAAGACAGCAGGAAATCAGTGTCTTAGAGGTGCAAGACAGGACACTTATAACGGGTCCAGTGAGTTTGTGATGGCACTCTCACTAAGTGTGAGCAAATTCATGGGCAGGCAGCTGAGTCTGGTGCTATCTCTAATTTATCTTATTTACATATAAACAGGAAAATACCTCTGACCTGTAAATTCTACTCATATATAGTCCTTATATCTTTTCTTTCTTATCAGGCCTTTTCTTCTCTGGCTCGCTCACCTTGCCTGTTCGTAATACTGTGTCTGAAATCAGGCCATGGTTCCACCACTGGAATGGCACAGAGGTGCAGCCCTATTCAGGGCTGGTGAGGCTGAAGCTAGTCAGCCTCAGCCACCATCTGTGGAGTATAAAAAGTTCTTTCCATTCATTTTAGTGAATTTTGGAAAAGTTGTATGTATTTTAAATATGCTGAAGCAATACTTCCTTTTACACTTTCTGTCGATCATGTCACAGATAGTTACAGTCTGCAGGTATTGCTCTGAGACAAGTGATTAGTATCATGTAAAGTCACAGTAGTGTCCAGTCTAATCCACAAATCAAGACAGTACAAATACATCGAACAAAATTTTGAGGAAGTCTTAGAAAAAGCATAAAGTTTATTATGAGCTGTTTTTACATATTTTTTTCTAAGAAGATTTTACCTTATCTTTAATCATGTTGATCCTTATTTAAAATCATTCTACCAAACCAGGCTGGTTTGCATAAAAGAAACAATATATTCCAATTATTATACCCTATTGCAAAGTGGTGAAGATAATAACTGATGGAACATCATAGCATTTCTGATTAATGAAATGCATTGTGCCACCCAATCTGTGCCAAACTGCAGGCAGAAGGACAACATGCCCTAACAGCATCATCGACTTGTCCTAGCCCTGAAAGAAACCTGTTGTACCATTTGGGTCTCAGACTCCTGCTTACACCAGTTGCTGACATCAGTGTTATGTGGCACAAAGGATTAAAAGCCCAAATGGGTGGAATGCACAGGAAGTGGGAAGAGAAGGCCACAGCAGATTAGTCCAGTTTTGAGGTTTCCCAGTGACCTTCTCAATTAACAGCAGGTCACAGTTCTACTCACTGTAGACTCTCCTGCATTATTTGTTTGGCTTCACTTATACTTTAAGGTTCATTATCCATCTGTATCTGTGATATAATCTTTAACAAGGACATATATGACTCATGCATATGGATGTCTTGTGTTCATCCATATTCACAAAGCTCAAACTCTGCAGTTAAAACTGGGTGATAAAGTTTTAAGAGAGAAAAGACAACTGACATATGCATAATGATGAATTTAAAACATCAGCATATCTGCAATCATCTGAGTGGGTGACATAAAAATGTTTATCTCTGCCCATTTTGTTTTGACAAAGAAGGAACTGTTATTTCCTATTATGATGTTTTTCACTCCTTTATAGAGGAACATACGGAAATGCATGTTGTAATTCATATATTCCAACTCCTTCTTATTAAAGGTCATATCACATATGTATGACAGGAGGAGAACAATCAGTCCTGTTAGAGAAAAGTGTAATAAACTTCACATTTTATGCTATTCAACTCAGTAGAGTAGGTCTTTGAGAAGAACAGAAAACAATTTTCCTGTCAAAATGACAAAATAGAAATTATATTTCTTTACCTAGAGTATTTGGACTGACAGACTGTCAGAACTGGTTTTCCTGGTCCAAAAATGAAATGCTTATAGATCACATAATAAGAAAATAAGATTAGCATTTTCTGATCTTGAATGACCTCCTCATCAGTGGATTTTTTTATAGTATCAAATTAGGACATAAATTATTACATTCATTATAAGGAACCAACATTTTTTATTTCTCTTTTTAACATTTTCTAGGAAATCTATTGCAGTCCTAATCTTCCTATAATTGGCAAGTCCTGAATATCTGATGATATTCATATCAGGGTTGGTAAATTGCCAAGTTGCAGAGTGTGTAGATAGATTTTCATAGATAAAATATTCTCATTAGTGGTAAATGAGCTTTCCCTTTCTTCCATGTACAGGATATAATCACATTGGAAATATGCTTAAGATTAGGTATATTTTCACTGAAAAACATTGTCTTTATTTTTTTATGTCTGCATATCTTCAAGCATTACATGAAAAAGAGTACCAAGGACTTTAGTTATGTAAATAACACAGACCTGATTTGCATCCAAAACTTGGCAAAATGACCCCATTAGGCAGGAAATTGTAAGAATGTATCCTTGAGACTTTCTTCAAATGTTTGTCTATTTAAGGTATTACAAAAACCTAACGTATAATTTGGAAAATGTAAATGTAATTTCCAACTAGCAATTTGGCAAACTAACAGTGGCATCTATTGGCAAAGCAAAATATGCAAGAAGGGGCAAATAAAAGCAAAATAGAGAAGGTGAGTTGATGGGTATGTGTGATCACAAGCCAGTTATGAGCCAAAAGCAAGCTTTTATTTTAATTAGGGCTCTGTACAAAACAGGATTATGATGCTCATAATGGCTTCATAATTATTATATGGGAAAAAAAAAAGTAGTCATTGTGCATATTGGGATTTGAATTCTAAGCCCTGGAATTTCTCCATAGTGTACAGCAAGTGGAAAGTAAATGTGGAGGAGCACATCAGGATTCACTGTGTTGCAGGGTTTGCCCAAAGCATGTCTAAGTGAGGCATACCACCAAGACATGCCAATCAGAACAACCAAACAAAAAGCATGACACAACTAGGAGGCTCATTCCTACTGTTAGTTACAGACAATTTAATAAAGTCTGCAGAGGATGTGTAGAATGGAAAACATCTGTGTCCACTGATATATTTAGACTGCTCTGGTGTTAAAAATAAGTATCTAACTATGAAAACACCAGAGAATTATGTGAAGAAAGATTCTCACTAAGGAATAGCTTGTGTTATCAGAGGCAGACTTTGGGATCATTATCACCTACACTCAGGTGTAGGTACCATCTTAGGTACTTAGATTGGGAGCTTAGGACTCTTCATAGGTGACAAAAAAAAAAAGTCACTTTTACAGAACAAATTAGACTGTCATTTCATAGGGAAACTAATTTCTGAAGTGGCATCGAAGTAAGGTAATTAAAACAAGCTGGTATGATTGTGCCTGATGCTGGGCACATTGGCTCAGCCAGAAGTCTGCTCCATATAAATACAGGGAGCAATGAGTTTCCGGAGGATTTCTAAATAGACTAATTTAGGATATGCACATGTATTGCAATATGTAAGGTGTACTAGTCAAGTACACATAAGGAATATTCGTCCTTACAAAAGCAGCTCTTGAGAACAAGGCTAGTCAAGGCATGTAACGTTTTTTGAGTTAGGCTCTTGCACTTTTGCAAATTAAAATCTGATCTATCAATTCCAGCATGTACCATAGAGAAGCAAGAGTCTTCTGACAAAGCTGAGCTTGTAAAGAACAGATGTCAAAGACTCCTGGACACAGGATTATCTTCTTTTTTTGTGTTGTTTGTGTATCCCAAAGAATGAAACTAAGCCCTGTATTAATATTATGGCTGAATATGAACAATTACTGTAAAGAATGTTGTAACAGAAGAAATAGCAGCAATCACTAATTATAAACCACTGCAGTACAGAAAGAAATTACGTTTGTCACATACTATTTCCTCTTTCTGACTGTTTTTTGACTGTGGATTATATTAGACCACTCTGCAGGCACAATACGTGAGGACTGAGACACTGATTTGGGGAAGTATGTCCAGATGTTGTGAACAAGCTCTGCTGATTCACTGGAAGTCTTATCCCCTAAAGGTACCTTGCAAAACTAACTAGAATCCGTGCAAATCACTGTATGAGAAACTGTCACTCCCACCAACACACTGAAACCCCTGCTTATTCTCCTAACTGCCTAACATCAAAGATAATCCATTTAGGTCAGCTGCAAAAGTCCTGCAGCTGTCACCAAGAGCTGGATCAGGCTCAGTGCCCAGCCAAGGAACTCAATGCAGAGATTAGTAAGGGATATTCTTTAGCCCGTATCATATTTGTAGTTGTTAACATAATCTTATTTTCTGACCCAAAACCAGAAGTCCACTTACATGGAATTTCAGCAGTCCCAGAGCAAAGCTATGCTGTAGCTTTCCTGTTTTGCCCAGCTGGCACTACACTTCAGCAATGGGCAGTGCTCCAGCTACAATGTGAGTACATCAGATTTAAAGGATTGTCACACATTATCCTCATTTAATGCATACCCATGTTACTGCTTGGATCAGAAGTGGGAGCAAGGAAATTCTTGTTTCTGTAGTTCTCTTCATGCTCAATTTGGGTTGAACAACAGCAAAGGCCGTAGCATGGCTCCATTCCTGATAGGATTTAATCTAGAGAGGGAAGATATCAGTGCCTCATTAAAACAATGACTTTTTTTAAAGTTCTCTTTGCAAAATTATCCATTTATTATGAAGCAGCTCATACTCCACAACATATATCACTTTGTAAGTGTGATAGCTTCTCAGCCTTGCTGGTTGGAACTGGAGATCTAGATCCTGTATGGTTTGCAGCCCTGTCTAAACGAGCTCTTACTGCCAAAGAGAGAAAGTGAAGAGGGGAAAATAAACCCTGTCATTGACCTTATGTGACTGTAACAAGTGTTCTGCACGGTCTGTGACAGGAACTAGCTCTCTCTCAACCAACTATTCAAACATAACAGATAAGAAGTATTTATTAAGCACCATCACTTTGTGTATTGCTGGGCAAACAGGAGGATGCTGTCTGTGGTCCAGGACACCTGCCATCTATAAAAGAACTGTTCCTTCCTTTAACACCTTTACTATTATATAGATACATAACAAGAAGAAGATCCAGCTTTTATAAAAGACTTGTGTAAATATTGGTTAAATAAGTTTCAGGTAATTCCTAATAGAATTAAATAATATGAGCAACTGACCCAAAGAAAAATAATCTTTACACCCTGGCAGATTTAAGATGCTATCTTAGACACTTTATCAGAGTGAAATAGTTTTATTTCAAGTAGGCAAAAGTGCTTACTGGGAAAATAGGTCTTTCTGTATTTTTTTTCTCAGTTTGTCAGTTTTTCTCAACTTACATACCTCTTGTTATTGCTAGTCTTTGATCATATTGTTCATGTTCTATCCAGACTCCCACGTTCTGCTTTAAACCTGGCTTTAAAGGAAACAGAATTCTAGAATAACAGGTCAAGCAGATACATTTTTGACAGAAAAAAAATAAATTTCTTTACTTCAGTATCTTCAGCTATGATGGCAGAAGACAAGTAACCATACTTGCTGCAAATTTGTTTTGTGTATCATCTGAAGACTTACACAGAGAACTGTGCATGGTATTTAGTATGCTGGACTCGAAGCAAGCCCATGCTGTTAGGTTTGAATCCAAAGTAGCTTCTTTGTTTAAGATATTCTCTGAGCTGATGTCTTCATCAGACCACTATGACATTTCTAGAACAAAATGTGTGATTTTACAGGCGATGAGCTCAGTAATACTTTTCACTGCTTATTTACCACTAATTGTCTAATCCCATTGTATTATATTTTCTTACTTTTGCTTCAGAATGATCTTTTTAAAACACTTATTTTTCTTTGCTTTCCTCCCCATCTTTTGGGCATTTCCTCCACTTGAGGGGATGACCGTTTTGTCTGATTAAGTAGCTGAAGAGGTGCACAGCAACCCCCTCTGTCTCCACATATCCAAAGGGCAAGCCTAGAGCTTTCTCTGTGCTCAGCATGTAATGCTGCATTTTGGACTGCAGCTATATCTCATGGGGTTGATTTAAGCACTGGCAGATCTTGTGCTGCATTTTGGACTGCAGCTATATCTTATGGGGTTGATATAAGCACTGGCAGATCTTGTTTTAGGGGCTTTAGGAAGAAAGAATACATCTGTATTCAACTTTTTTGCCTTCAGGTGATTGCTAGGTTGGCTATTTTTGGTTGCATCTTGCCGCAGGTGATTGCTAGGTTGGCTATTTTTGAAGTTGCATCTTGCCATTTTCACAGGACTGTTCATAGAATTTGAAGACTTAATGAACTGTGATTAACATTTTCCTATGTCATTGTTTCTAATTGGTTAGATTAGAATGTAGTTGTCTTCATCATTTCACAGGTTGAACTGCTGACTGCAAGTGTCATGTAATCACCAGGCCAAATGATACAAAACTAGTGCTAATCCAGTAAATTAAATTGATTTACAATGTGCAAACCAAATTTAATCATCCTGTAACATGTAAAATTTCTTGCTTTATCTGTTCCCACTCTGTGTGACCTTAAGAAGCTGCATGACAGATTTCTAATGATAGTGATAAAAGTGTACCAGCCATTTGGAAGGAAAAAATACATTAATTTTATGCATACCAACTATACACAATATATTTAAATATGTTCTCAGTCAATATTTCAGTTGTATTTCAGGAGTGTTAGTTTTATAATGTTTGTTAACCACAGCAAGCTAGAAAAGTTTTATACACTGAAATACAATTGTACTGAGTTTTATTGGGTTTACTTTAAAATCTTAGTTACACAGTTGACTTACAGTGCTCTTATGTGTATTGTCAATGGATCTGTGCCAATTTAATACTGCTGAAGATCTGACCCTAGTATACTCCTGTTATATTTTTGTCCCTCAGCTTTTTTTTTTTTAGGAAATATGAACATCAGGTGCATTCAAGATGTAAAGTTGCAATGCAAATGAAGTACAGCATAAGTCCATAAATGCTGAATATGTTCTAGTTTGCTGCTGTTGCATTGAGACTAACTTACACATGCATCCAAAGTGAGAGTGTTATGTTTAATATATTTACTGTATTGGTTTTGTTAAGCCAAGAAGCAAAATCTGTCACAAATAAATAATACACAAATCATTAGTCATATCCTGCTGAGCTCGCAGCAGGTATTCAGCTTTCACTAGTTCTTATGCATATTTTAATGACAGACCTATTTGTATATACTATTTTGCATGTTTTATGCATATTTTAATGCAAAATCTATTTATACATACTATTAAGCCTTGTTGGGAAGAGGCAAATTAAAATTTGAAGGTCTCTCAAAGATTAAATATTAATTACTGTAATGCAAGTATATTGCTGTAAAGTGAGTCATTTAAGGTTGTGCACACCCTGCTGAGTTTTAAATTCCTAGCAGAATCTGGGATATTTTTTCAGTAAGTATGTTCAAAATTCAACCTTTAAAATTAAATTCTTGGCATTGCAGCTGGTCTTTAATTTTAATTTAATTTTCTAATTCTATAATCTACTGTACTTGTAGAAAACATAAGTTGCTAGACATGCTATATCTGTATAAACTGTATAACTTGTATGCTAAGTATACTCAGATCAGTTTATGCCTCATTTCTAGTAATTAATTAATCATTCATTAATGAAAAAAAGAGGTATGTTTGCCTTAAAATATTATTCAAAATTCCATCTGCTAAAAACAATAAAATCTTTTGACAATGCTTTGGCAAACCTCTATTTTTTCAATGCTGGTGAAGCCTTAGAGATTTTGTCACTCTGCAAGAACAGGTGGGGCTGAGCTGTTGGTTTGTGCTGGTTTTGCTTTTTCCTATTATCACCCATTTTTTAGTTTAAATTCATGAATCAAATAGACTAATGTCAGATGAAGTGCTCATACAGGAGTCTCTCTCCTTTGGTGTCTTACTTCATAGAAAAATATTTAGAGCCCAAATAAATAGATCTGTCTTGTTCAGTGATGACAACATTTGTTGCCTGCTCTGTCACACTGAGCCATTAATCTCAGACATCTGACAGTGATAACTGAGACTTCTTTTCTGAGCTGTAATTACCATTTCTACAATCAGCAACCCATAGCCACAGTCTAGGTTATCTTTTTTCGTTCCATTTACATAGATTAGAGCTCATCTGCTCTCTTTTTATTCATGCAATCACTTCTGTGAGGCCTGTGTGGAGTGCCTCACCATCAGCATACTGTCTACTCAAATCCTTTGCAGCACACTGTCATCTGCAGATGTGCAGGTTCAGTTGTGTGCTCTACTTCAGTCTCGGTGAAGACATCAAACAGAACTGGTGTCAGCAGTGATCCACAGAAAACTCCACTGCTGAGTATTCTCCAGCCTGGCAAGTGACATTAAGCCCTTCCTATCCTTTAGCATCTATAAAAGAACCTTCCCCCTTCCTGTGGCAACTTAATTTCACTAATAACCCTTTGCCAATGAAGCTTGTCAAAGGCTTTCTGAAAATCAAAGTATGTTACATCCACTGCACCTCCTCTGTGCATATGCTTTTTGACACTGTCGTTGAACACCAGCAGGTTATTGAGGCAGGATTTTCCCTTCCAGAAGGCATGCTGACTTTTCCCAATAGACTATGTTAATCTGTATGTTCACTGCTCTTACTCCTCATAATTAACTTGGCACTGCACCATGGAAGGAACCAGACTCATCCCTCTGTAGTTCTTGCAAACCTTTCAAGAGCTCTTTCTGCAAAGGGAAGTTCTCCTGGCAGCCTTCCAGTCCTGGTGTGGAGGTAACTTTTAGGATAAGGTTATGCACGTTGGCCAGCTGTTCTACAGTGTTGTAACTGGATTCCCTCAACATTCCAGCATGAGTGCCATTCAGCTCTGGTTATCAACGACTACCATATATTTGCTCTAGTGTTACATGAGTGCCATTCAGCTCTGGTTATCAATGACTACCGTATATTTGCTCTAGTGTTATTTACTTCAAAATGATCTGATTGCACCAAAGCCATGGAAACCTCTGCAGCACCTGCAGGAGCAGAGCAACACGAATAATTCACACAGATTTTCTCTTCTGTCTCTGTCATCCCACAGGGTGCCTTAGCACCCTTGCACCAAACAAGGCTTTGTAGATAACTTACTGCTTTCATGCATTTGAAGAGACTTTCACCACCAGTTTGAGCATCTTTTGCAAAATGCTTTTCAAATCATTGTGTAAACCCTTTAATCTCTTATATACTTTTTGTTTCTTCTCTTTTAAGGTGAGTTTTCCGTTCTTCTAAAACGCCAACCTTTCCCCTACATTGGCTGCTTTTAATTTTATATTCATCCATATGTGAAGGGGGAAGTTTGATCTATTTGGTATAATTTTGAATCATGGTAAACATTTTATGTGATCTTCTAATACAATATTCTAAACAGCCTCCACACTTGGAGAATTATTGATGTCTGGAACTATTTTAGATTTTTTTGACTAATTACTTCCCTATACATAATTCCTTTCTAGTGATGAAATAGATTTATGTGGCTTGCTCTCTCCAGCTACTGTGTTAAATCCCATGGTGTTGTGACCATTATTACAGACTGGCTCCCATACTGGCACTGCTTGAACTAGTTCCTAAGCACCAATCAAAACCAAAACCAAATAACTTCATCTTAAGTATTGTGGAGGGAGAAAAGCTTTGCTTTCACTTTTCTTCTGAACTGGAAGTAAGAAGTAAGTTTTTAAAAAAAAAGGTCACCAATGTTTTTCCTGTTCTTAAAACATAGAATATTTTAGAGCTTTTTCTAAAAAATAAAAAGTATTTCATGAATTTTTAAGAAAGTTTAAAATCAAAGTTTTTGTTTGAGTAAGGAATCTGTGTAAAATGAAGCTGCATTCAAAATATTGCTTCTGTTGTGTTATATAATCAATAATATGCTTCAATATAAGCAGTTTCTTTCTCAAACACTGAAACTTCTAAATTATTTTAGGAAGTTGGGTCCAAAGTGTTCTGTAACAATGTCTCATAATAATTTCTCTTTAGACTAAATTATTTCTGTAATTTTGGTACATTTACACTTCATAGTTAAAGATTCTTATTAAATATTCTACAAAAAGCACAGATTACAATAACTAGTAGATCCAGGTTCAAAGCCAGGTTGGACAAGGCCTTGAGCAACCTGATCTAGTGGGAGGTGTCCCTGCCCATGGTAGGGAGTTTGGGACTAGGTGAACTTTAAGATCCATTCCAATACCTTGGTATTCTATGATTCTGTGATTCTATGATCCTTGTGTCTTTCAAAGCACAGAGGACAGCACAGAACATTAAGGACAAGTAAAGATATAATGGTGCTTTCAGGACTGACTCAAAACAGAAATTCAGGTACCAAATATGCCCACAGAAGCATCAACCTCTTTGGTTAATGTAAGGTCTGTTACTAGTTCAATCAGCTGCAGATACATCCTTGGAATTTCTTCAATTACCATGCTTGATTGTATATTGAGCAAAATCAATTTACAGTATAATTTTTCTCCTCAAAAAAAAAAGAAAATGAAACCCATATTTCTCATTATTTAAAATTCACTAAATATGATATAGTAAATTGATTTAAATAAGATATTTAAATTGATATATCATACATAAGGTATAGGTGATATTCACATATTTCAGCTGTTATTTATTTTATTTAAAAGATACAGTAAATTGATTTTTAAAATGACTAGGTTTTGTGTCGAGATTAAGGTACATTTAGTGTAACCAAATGAGTGTTTCAGGAAAATCCCAGTGGCTGTTATACTATAGGTTCACTGAGTCAGCTCTACAGAAGATGCTGCACTCTATAACGTGAATAAAAGTAGGAGTTAATTTTCTAAGCAAAGTCTCAGCTTTCACATGATCTAGCATCCACTTAAATAATTTGAAGCACTCATAAGAGTTTCATTGCATTTCAAAACAGGCCCCAGGCAATTCGTCAATGCTTCTTTGATTCCACTTACAGTCTTTTCCAATGGCCAAAGAGTGTAACAAATGTCTAACAAGAGGAGACTAATTGTTCCATCTTGTTTGCTACTTTGCATCCAGCTAATGACAGGTTTTGAAGGTAAAGGATCAAGTATTATATTGTCTAATACTTTAATAAACATTCCTGTTTCTGTGCAAGGGAAAGAAATATATTCCTCAAAGCCTCATGATTGACAGATCTTATAATAACTTTTGTCCTAGCTACTGCTGCTGCAAGAGTTATCCCTGTTGAGTGTGATTTTTAATCTGCTTTTGCATCTGTCAGAATAGTAGTCTGTGCCAGGCAATTTCATAGGTTAATTATATGTTGGGCACAAGGATTTATTACCCTTTTCACTATTTAAAAATCAAAGGCCAGATCCCCCTTCTGGGCTATTAACTACACTGACGTAAGCAAAAGTATGACAAAGACAATTTTATTTGTTCAGAGACAGAAACAGTTGAAGTAATTCATCATTAGCCAAACTGATGGAGCCACACTAACTCACATACTCAGGATCAAGCTCAGAAACGCACGTATAGATTTCATTTACTGATTTTTCCAGTCTACCAGGAGGTATTGATGACTGGAGGGTTAATCCCAGTTTTCTTGAGCTGACTCCTGAATGGGATATACATCTGCAAGAGCAAATGTTGCATATAGCTATTTTTTAATTTCTGAGTGTCTGCACTGGAAGCTGACAATTTTGACATTTCCTGTGGCTTAAAGAAGGAGCATGTATTTATAGCTCTGTGAGTTCACACAAGATGTATTGTATCTGTCACAAATTTCTTGCATAAATGTGTACCCTGTGTGAGACTGCAGCAAGACTATTGCCTGATTGTTAATATTTGCTTTTGGTCTTCCCACATCTACTGAATATCTCTGAGGTTTTAACAGCTTCAAGTGATCTGTATTATCCAAAAGTGGAAACTGGAAATGTTTCTTTTTTAAAATGGACATATCTTCAGTATTCCAAGTTTATATGAGTAATCTATTCTTTCTTGAGGCTTCAGTAAAAATATGCAAACACAGTCTCAGAAGTGAGATAGGAATCATGATTTCCTTGCACAAGAATCAGCTGAATTAATGGAGGATGAAAGACAAAAATAAGGTACCATTCTTGACCAGACTTCAAAGAGCCATGTGAATTCAAGGTTGTACAGGGACAACCTCCAGTGCTTTCTTGACACTGCAGTTAAAGAGGCAGGAAGGCATTATAGCCACATGTTGCTCTTGCAGTGCCATAATGACATAACTGAGAAGTGTGCTGAAGCCTATATTTGTCTGTCAGTTTTACAGCCTTACTATAAGCTTAGTAAGCAATACTTCGTTTGGCCTCTCTGGGTGACCTTCTTCCCCTCTGAATTGTAAAGGAAGCTTAAGGAGTTTAGGATATGAAAACTAAGGGCATTGATTATAAATTATTTATTGTGTCATTAACAACATTTACTTCATAGTTCCAAATTGCTTCCTCATGCACCCAAGTTGGCAGTTCAAGAAAGGCTTGATCTCATTGGGGCAGGTTGTTCTGGCAAATGTCATTGTCAATATCTACCAAAACTCTACCCATGGCAATAGGTTCTTTCTTGATATTCTTATGATGGAGATATTACTATGCTCTGAAAGACTGTTAAATTGTGCTGGTAGCATATTTCAGCATGACAATATAAGCAGGCAGCATGATGAATCATCCAGTGGCAAGTCAAGCCTCAGAATCTGGAAAAAATAAATCTCTCTAAAAAGCATCACCATAACATGTTTTCCAATCAAGAGACATTCAGTGCAATCATAGCTTAGAAGGTACTTGCAGGGATATTCATACCCCCTGAGGCTTCTTTAGGGCATTTTGATATTGATCATATTCACCTGATATTTTGATGCCTGTGTTTGCAGAATGCCATTATTTACTTATGACATCTCTCTCCTGACACTAAAAAACATATAGGTGAAAGAAAAAATCCATTTTAAGCATCTTTGGTATTGAGTCAAATACAGTGTCTGATGAGAAAGCATTAACAATGTCTTCCAAATAATCACACAGCATCATCTCTAATCTTGAGGTTTGTCTGTGCTTACTTACTTTGAGCATCAACTAATTCAGCTGCATCAGAACCAAAGGAAAGACAGTTTTAAATTGTTATCTCTCCTTTATGGAGGAGGATGAAACCAGCCATGTGAACTCCATGTCAATCACTTTACTCTGAGACTCTGCAAATCAACAAATCCTAGTTAAAAGGGATTTTAAAATCATAGAATCATGGAGTTTTAGGGGTTGGAATGGACCTTACAGATCATCTAGTTGAACCCTGCCATGGGCAAGGACAACTCCCCATTAGAGCAGGTTGCTCAAGGCCTCATCCAGCCGACTTTGAACACTGCCAGGCTTGGGGCAGCCACAGCTTCTCTGGGCAACCTGGGCCAGTGTCTCACCAACCTCCCAGTAAAAAACATTTTTCTAAAATCTAATCTTTCCCTCCTTCAATTTGAACCCAT
>NW_008656550.1:0-19248 GCF_000695815.1 Acanthisitta chloris | reverse complement strand
AGGGCGCGCAGATGCCTGAGCCGAGAGCGGTGCGTTCCTGCAGGCAAAACCCTGCGCGTGGCTTCCCCTGTTGCCTTAGCGCTTGCGATCAGCTTAGGGGAGTGGGACTTCACTAAGGCAGTAAGTGAGGAAAGTAGGGAAGTACGGGTCGTAGCCTTTAGAAACAGGGTGGTCAAAACCTTTGTGATGGAAAGGGAGAAGCTTTTTGACGGTGCTTTGCTATTACGACCTACACTACAGAATTTGGGGAGTGTTGGGTGGGAAAGTTAGCTCCCACGTTGTAATTATGCAACCTTCTGCAGTTTTAGAGAGGTTTAAAAATACCTCGTGTGTTGGTTGAATTGGTTTGTATAAAACACTTATTGTAATCTTGGAACTCTTCGGGTTTTAACTGTTCTGTCCACCTCTTCAGAAAGGAGAAATTGTTTATTGCCTGAGTAAGCTTTCAAATACCTAGTAAGTTTTCCTGTGAAGTAGGTAAATGTGATATCCAAAGCTGAGATCAGCTAGCAAAGCAGTAAATGCCATCCATCCCCTTGTTGGGTTGGCTGAGCAGAGTGGTCCTTCAGTGAACCGTGAGAATTCGGTGCTTTAACTCTGAAAAATACAGAGATTCTTTTCTCCAGTGAATTCCACTGAATGTCAAATAGAGTCGGTAATGGTGGGGTGGGAAGGAGAGCAGTGCGCTGGATAAGTGCCCTTCTTTATTCAGAAGAGAATGTGGGAGTGGTGGCAAGTGGTCAATTCAGCTTTTCTTCAGATTTTTTTGATTGTACAATGACTCGGGCATAACGAGTGCAGGAATAGTATTTGTTCAAGAAATTGACAGAAATAGGTTAGATACATTGGGATTAGAAAGTAGCTTAAAATACTTTTTTTTTTCGGATGATGATTGTGGTCTTTGTGTTTCTCTGCTTTGCTCTTGAGGATGGAAGTCAGCAGGTGATGCTGGCAGAGGGATGTTGCTTCCTTGATTTCCAGTCCCACCGTTAAAGGGGGATGCACACACGTGTTTTAAATTGGGACAGCTGTGTGCCTCCTTTTCCAACAGGATGTGTTCGAAAGGAAACGTGATCGGGAAACACAGCGAAGCCTTACACGCAGTTAAGCCCGTTTGCATGTAGTTTTAATGCATGAAATGATTAATTATATATGCTAAGCGAGGATGTTCCAACTCCGTTTTATTTCAGTGTCTCAACCTGATTGCTAATGCAGCTAGTGCATTTTAGACTTCCTTGTATAAAACTACTAGATGGAAGGGTATTTCTGGGAGCATACATAGGATTAAATGAATGCAAATTTCTTACGCAAGCTCATATGTTAAGAAGTGTGCCTCTGTACTTCAAAAGTGCAGTGTTTTTTGAAATCCTTATCTCTTTGAGGGGATCTGTGATCAACATCTAAAACACCTGTGATCAGGTGCTTGTAACAGAATGGTTGCAGCATCTCATGTACCAGACCAGCCAAAAACAGCTCAGAAAATATTACTGACATGTAATCATACTGATTTTATGTAACTGTCTTGGCAGGTTATCTCTGCTTCCTTATTTTATACACACACACATACACACCCCGAAGATGAAAGGGAGGGAAGGAGAGACACTTAAAAAGAACACACATCAAATTAAACTGCAAAGGGGAGCGGTATTTTTGGCCCCAGAGTTAGGTGTTTTGCTTAGGAGAAGTACCTTTTTAATGAATGATCCTTCAGGATCATACCCTAAGGAAAGCTTTAAAACAGTGATTTCCTGTTTGCCTGGGTCTTCGTTGGTCTAAGCGGCCTGGCTTGTCCCAATGGATAGAGAACCACTAGCATCTCTATCCCTGTAATTTCCTGCAAGCTGTCTCAGTAGGATTTGGTGATCCTGGTCTTGTACTGATGTAAAATGGCATAAACCTAGGTTGGATTTATTGCACTGCTTCCAAAAAGAATGCTTTCACTTAATCCCCTTGGTGTGTGGAGAGGAGTAGAGACCACAGTGATGACTTTGGGGCTTTTTTACTTCTGAGGAGAGACAGTTTTAAGACTGTGAGATTGCTGTACTGAAACTTAACGTTACAAATTCCAAGTAAGACAATACCGCCAATAACTTTAGTGATTGCTGTAGGCTGGTAATTTCTCGTGTTGTGGAATTTGGAAGACATAGATATAAAAAAATGTTGGGGGAATCACAGAGAAGCAGAATTTTTTTCTGTAACAAAAGAGCTTTCTTAATAAGTAGCGGTCCAAAAAAATTCTGTGAATGAAATACCTGGTCTTTTAAAAGCCCTCAAAATCAAAATGAGACACTAGGAAGGTAAAAGTGCTTCCTGCACATTGCTTGGGTTTGTTTCAGAATGTGGTTAGTGCATATTCATTCTGCTATCTCCTCTCATTTTCTTACTTAGGAGTGTGAATGTGGTTGATTTCCTCAGTGTGTTGACTCCAAGCATTATACGGATAACAGCATTGCTAAAACAAAATCCCTTACAGCTTTAAGGGGCTGATCCTACTCTCTGTAACATCAATTTGAGCAGAATTGGGCATTAGTGACTGGTCATGCACATCAACTTTTCTCTCTGCTGAAATCTATCTTAACAAAAGATACTGTCCTCCAAGTTTGAAATGCTTAATCTCTGTTTAAAAGGATATGGTTAAATAGCTTTCTGCTGAGATACTGTGTTAGTGAGTTATGGAGCTGTATAAGAATCCATAGTGCAATTACAGCCATGATATCGTCGCTGGGAGACCGATTAGGTCAGACTTACTAAACTGTTCCTAAACCCATAAGAGTGGCTGTGGTCCAGAAGGCTTCTCACAAACAAGTTACAGTATTCCTTAAAGCTCTGTAAAAATAATTGTTGCCCCAGTGGCCTTGACTTTGCTGTAATTTGCATGTAGAAGGGAAAATAGACTAATACACCAATCTTGTAATTTAAAATCTGCAAAAGCGTTTATTTGTTTTGAGGCTTCAGATGAGAAATAAGCGTGGAATTCTGCATGGTGCTGTGTTCTGTGCGTGGCAAGGAGCATGAGTAACACGATCCTGGTCTTGAAGACTGGTTTGGTACAATGGGTGTTTGAGGCTTTTTTGTTTTGCTCCTGAAAGGTGATGTTGTTTCTGATTCTGGCACTTGGCCACCGTTAAATTCTCTGCTCCTTGACGTGACGTAGGGCTTCTGCACCTGCTGGTGTCATCAAATATATCACTTTTCAAGAGGTGATTGCCTATAGGCAGAATACTAAGAAATGCCAGATGTAATTAGGGGCGTTAATTTTGCATCTGGCTGTCAGATTTTATTTGGGAAGAGATCCTCTTTGCTCGTGTGGCCTTTTAGAAAGCCGCGAGGGAAAATGAATCTAGCTTGCTCTTAGAGTACATTCGGAGAAATGTCGGTCTGGCCAGTAATGAAGATAAGTGTGGGAAGATCTAGTGTCAGGATCAGTTGCAGTGTTCTAAGCAGTTATGCTTGCTTCTGTTTTTTAAAAAAAAAGGTACACCTTGTAGCTGAGGACATACTAAGACTTTGAGCTATATGGGTTGAAACGTGGTTTTAGGTGCTTGCTCGTATGAGAAAGCACCGTAGGCCTGGCAGTGCAGAGCTTTGTGCAATGTGACATGTATTGAATCACTGGCTGCTTGTTGCACTACTTGGTGAATAAGTCAGTTCAGCTATTTAATACGTTGATGAGTGCGATTTAAGATGACTAAGTGCCGTTTTGGGGGGGAAAGCATGCTGAAGACAGACCTTCTTAACTGAGGGTGGGGCAGCAGCTGTGCCCTGAAGAGCTGCTTTTGGAGCACTGGCTTAGTCCTGACATCCAACATCTCATTTAACATGAAAGGAATTAATTCACATTAATGTGAATGGATGTTTTTTTACAGGTATGATTGGACAGGAGAGGTCTCTGTGAACTTGTCTGAAACCGAAAGGAAAAACAGCCTCTGCCTGGGGCTGCCATGATCCTGATTTTTTTTTTTTCTTTCCCACATGACTTGGACGTACATTCCTTTACCTTGCAATCATTTATGCGTTGGCATCTTCTGCAATGTAATACCTAAAACTTACCTCTTTGTGAAACAGTCACATTTCAGTTACATAGTGTGTTTAAATACAAGCTTGACTCCTTGTCCGAACCAAAGTAATGACATTTCTAGTCCTGTTCTGTGAGAAAGTTTAAAATGGCTTCAGTGCCTTTGGCTAGCTCCACCTGTTCGTGTGCAGAGCCGTTTGCTTATCTCCTGGCAGTTGGAATGGGGTCTTTCTAAGGTAGGCAGCTTTCAGGGGGCTCTCCGGCCTCTCCTGTGCAGGAGGAGCTGTGCAGATAGTGCTGGAATGCTGGTGCAGCCGCAGCTGAGCTTTGGTATGTGACAGCTGTTAAGTACAATGGTTTTTGCAACTTTTAAATTCTGTTGTACTCCTGGCTAGCATCCATAATTTAAGTACGTGTGAAGTACCAACATGGGAGATTATAGTGTGATGTGCATAACAGTTACTATATATACTAAGTATGTAGTACCTAAATTGGTACATCCAGGAGCTGAATTTCTTTACTGCACGGAGTGCAGCATTCCTTTTTTCTCCATTTTATTTTCTCATGATGGGTTTTGATACTTTGCCTCTTTCCATATTTTACCAGTTATTTCCTTTTTTTTTCCTTGAAGCTGCATAAACATCCTCTTGATGATGGAGCTGCTGATATACCTAAAAGCCCTTCTGCAATTAAAACATCCATCTGTTGTCTTAGGACACTGACAGGCTGCTGTGCATCTAAAGCACAATGTGGTTCTTGGGAAGGTACTGATCAATAGTACAGAAAGTAGAAAGATTGAAATGAATCTGTGTTAGCAACTGGTATGTGCTTCTTTCTACCAAAACCTACTTTGTAGTTTCATAAAACATTGTAAAGAGAGAGATTTCTTTGTTATGTAAGTGATCCTGTGGAAGAGAGGCAGGATAAAGACACCCTGCCTGACAAGGTCGGTTTGAAAAATAGATGCGTACAGAATTCCATAGAATAGAAGTTTAGAGATGAAAATCCTGAAGATTCTTAACAAGTTACACTCGTTAAAGAGTAACTGTAACAAGTGTTAACTTGTTGCACTCATTTGGAGGGAATCTGTGCCTCACCTGCTTACAGCTTGTGTTTAAGGGGTGAGCATTCTGAATAACTTGTTTAAGCTGTTACTATCTTGATATAGGGGAAAAAAGAAACCGAAGACTGACCTTCTATTTGCCTTGGATATTAGAAGCAAAGATACCCTGACTTAGTCTTCAGTGTTTCACTATTTCACTGCTTGTGGAATGGGGCACACTGGCATTTGAGATCAGATGAATGTGCTTGTGTACTTGTTTTCAGCTTCCCTTGAGTCCATTTTATTGGTCTAATTTAGAACTTTTGCTCAAATGAGGACTTGCACTCTGGGAAGCTGTATGTCTGGAGTAGGCCTATAATAACTTTGTTCTTTGATCCAGGGAGCTGAATTTACCTTTGAGGATATTTGGGTAAAATATATTTGTGTGTGTGTGTATGTAGTTGTGGATTCAAATGGAATAGATTTTGATGCTTGCAGTCAGTTACAGTTTGTGTGGGAAAACTGGCTCAAGTAAAATGGTTGGGGTGGGGCGTACCAAAATTTCTTCTGATTTGTAAGTTTTCCCCGTCTTGCCCATGCAGTTCCAGCTTATTTTTTCTTCTCAGAGATGTTTAAGAGAAATGCAATCAACCTTCATAAGCAACTAAAAAGTTTTAAACTCACTGTAAACTTTGTCTCTTAAGTTTTTCTAGGTTTGGCTCTATGACAGGAGTTCTGAAACACTTAAGCTCTTCACAGGATATTTAAGAGACTTCACAGGAGGACAGTGGTCCTCATTTTAAAATTAAGCAATAATGCCTTATGAAAACTGAGAGGTTGGAAACCCAAGTTAATATTATAGTTGCATGGTGATGTCAAAGTCATGTATTTATCTGAGGTAATTATATATATAAACTTTGTCAGAAAATTTCTGAAAATTCTGGGTTTGTTCAGTTTTGTACTTCAAAGTGCCTTGTTTTATTCTTTGGGTAACTTTTTGTCCTTATATAGCTTTTTCTGGGCAGTTGAGTTAGCTGCAGCATTACCTTTTGACAAGAATAATTTTTACATTTTTCACTAGAAGATAACTTGGGTTTGTTGTAGGTTAGTTATTTTTTCCAGTTAGGCTGGCATTTATCCACTCTGCTATCTTAACATAGATATCATTTTCCGAAAATAACTAGTGGCAAATTCTAATTTAACATTTTTCCACTGTTTGCTGTTATATATGGAAGCCATCTTAGGTATCAGAGAATTTTAAACTCAAGCCTTTTTATTTATGATATATTTCATTTAACTCTTGATTTACTTGTTATCGTATGTGTGCTGTGTGATGTTACATGTAAAGAACAGACATCATTTGCTGCTTGGAATGCAGCAGCTGTTGTAACAGTGCAGAGGGATGTATGTGGGTTGTAAATGAATAACAGTTTAATTCTATTCAGGATTTCAGGTAGGCAAAATTAATAGTAGAACCAGTTTTCTGTGGTGTCCGTGCTGGCAACACCCAGGATGGTGTTTGTTTTTTTTATTAAAAGGCACTGGCAGTAATTGCCCTTCGGAGTCTTGTCTGTAAGTCATCATGGATGTGGTCGCCAGGGCCCTCATCCCCTCTGCCACTGTCACATAAAATCATTTAGTTATGTAAGTCGATAGTCCAAATTCTTTGTGCCAGTTACCACAACCAGGATTCCTCTTGCTTCCCTGCCTAGCTAACTAGCTAGTCCTGACCCTTGGGGTCTGATGGCTAAGACTTTCTGCTCCTGTGGTTGTGCTTAGATATGTGGAAGAATGGGGATGGTACAGAATCTCTTGGGGGGTTTTGTGCCCATCCCGGTATTATTTAGGAGGCAAAAATTGTTCTTTAGAGAACATTGCTTTTAAAAATGACAACTGTTAAATCAGGAAGAAAGACCTCCTGGAGTGAAGAGTCATTTAATTTCACAACATAGCATACTATTCTTTGAAGCTTTTTCTGTCGATGGGGAAGTAAAATTTCTTCCAGCTGGCTTTGACTTATTTGGAGGGATGCTGAAAATACTCATTGCTCAACTAACTGTGTTCCTCGATTTGACAGCTAAGAATAACTACATATTGATGCAAAATAATGAGTTTCAGGGGATATTTCTCTCCTGTTTTATCTAGCTTAGATTTTGGTGTAAAAGGAAAATTAAATTTTGTAAGTGCAGAAGATTTTTAGTTTAACTCAATATTTTATTTATTTATTTATTTATTTATTTAGTGGGCCAGAGGTAAATTTGTCCCTCTGCAGGGTATTAATTGTTCTTGGTCTTGTGCAGTGGCAACGGGAATCTTCAAACCAACTTTACTGGGCTCTGGATTGTAGTCATAATTCTCAAACCCCCATAATAGCCACTTGAACCGGTTCCTCTCATCTGCAAGCACTCCAAGTGCCTTGCCAACTTATTTAAATAAAGACAAAACAATGGGCCTTGGTCCAAGGGGTAACGAGGAGCTGGAATGCCTTTGAAGTTCAGGACCCTGGGCTGTAGGTGCGATTTACATAAACCTCATTATGTAATCTGAATGCAGTTTCTCTTCCTGTTTGTTCGATTTATGAAGCTTTGTGTCCAAAGAGAAAGAGATAGTAAGACCTGTAATTAAGATAAGTAGCAGGCCACTCCTTTTCTGAATGCGTGCTCTGGTGAGGAGAAAATTTTAGATGCGGCATTGAGGGTAGAACAAAACCTGTGATTCAGGCACCTTCAGTTGATGAGAATAATACCAACTCTTTTGCTTTGAAAAAGCTGCATGCTTCTTTAAACAATAACTATGCCTGGTTCAAACCATTATTTGCTTTAACATAAATGGTACAGAAAAGCTTTAAGTTCTTACTAGCAACAATTTTGCTTTTATATAAGCCATAGATGGGCTTTATCTAAGTACCTCTCATCAGTTTCAAAGCTGCCTTGAAATTATTAAGTTTCTAAGTGGACAGTGAGTTTTCTGATCAGAATTGTGTACTATGACGTTTTGTTGTTCTCAGTCAGGAATTTGCTTTGTCTTACTGTCAGATCCTCTCTAAATCTTTTTGTAAAGCAGATAATAAGTAGTAACACTGGCTTGTGGTAAGAATTCTGCCAGCTGCAAAGCTAACTATGTATGCTATTTACTCGCTCATAAGATGATCGGTCAGATTTGCCAGTGACTTCTTTTGACGAGTTATTTTATGATTACTGACTCAAATTCATAGAATCATTAAGACTGGAGAAGACCATCAAGTCCAACCTCTGATCGAACACCCACGTGCCAACTAAACACTAACTGTTATGCCCAGTTGTTTCTTGAACACTTCCAGGCATGGTGACTCCACCACCTCCCTGCACAGGCTGTTTTAATGCTTAACCACCCTTTCAGTGAGGAACTTTCTCCTGATGTCCAACCTGAACTTTATCTGGTGCAGCCTGAGGCCATGTCTTCTTGTCCTGTCACTAGTTGCCTGAGAGAGGAGGCTGACCCCCACCTCACTCCAACCTCCTTTCAGGTGACTGTAGAGAGGGACGAGGTCTCCCCTGAGCCTCTTTTTCTCCAGGCCAGACAACCTCAGTACCCTTAGTAGCCCTTCATAAGACTTGTGCTCTAGACCCTTCCCCAGCTCCACTGCTCTTCTCTGGATGTGCTCCAGCACCTTAGTGTCTTTCTTGAAGGCCCAGAATTGAATGCAAGATTCAATGTGCAGCCTTACAAGTGCTGAGTACAGGATCACTTCCCTAGTCCTGCTGGCCACACTCCTTCTGATACAGGTCAGGATACCATTGGCCTTCCTGGCCACCTGGGCACACTGCTGGCTCATGTTCAGCTGCTGTCAACCAGCACCCCAGGTCCTTTTCCAATGGGCCACTCTTCCCCAAGCCTGTATGTGTGGGGTTGTTGGGACTGAAGTGCCGGACTAGTGAGTGATGGAAGATTTTTCCTTCTACTGTGGGACAGACAGACCTCTGGGGCACATCAGTCTCTGTGAGCAGTCATTTTATTTATGAAACTTAGTAGGTTGTTTGAGACATAATTACTGTGTGTCACTATTGACTTTCTGTACCTATGTCTATTTGCATTCGTGCTATAACGCTTCTTGTCTGTTAGAATAAAAGAGTTAATGACAAACTGTTACGAAGTGGTGAACATCTGGCAGAAGGCTAGCATGGATAATGAACTGAAGTTAACAGGCTAGGAGCTCTTGACTGCTTCTGGAACCAGTGTTACATGGCCACAAACTGTAAAGCAAGGTAGTCTGCAGGTTTCAGATGGGATGTGTCTCAAAGTGAAGTTAATCACATGTGTGGGAGATGCAATTTAACATTTCAGAAATACCACCAGGAGCTTGTTGAAAGCTGTGTAATATGTAATTACATGAAATTATTTCCGAGTTGAGGACGTCTAATGCATTGTCGTTGTAATGCATGGGGCTGCTAGTGTGGTGTGCGGATTAAAAATTCAATGGTTAGAAGTAGACCTGAGTTTATATCCTTTCAGAGCAAGCAGTTAGCTTCTTTGTCTTGGGTGTCCTAGCTGATAAAAGAGAGGACTAGATAAAAATGGGAATCTAAACTGTTTGAGGTATCCAAGCTCTGTGAAGTGGCTGTGGACATGTCTTACCTTTTCTTTTTCGGTTGATGGTTTTTGTTTTTTTTTGTGGGACATGAGAAACATGTTCCTTGCCCGTATCAACCGGATTAGAATCTGTAGTCTGTATATTGCAGTGAATAAACATAAGATGTGATACTTTTCAGACTATTAAATACAGAACGTGTTTCCATTTCATAATTTCCAGAACAATGGTATCATCTGTGTAAGAGTATTCTTCCCTGCTCAGATCAGGCTAAAGCACTGAGAACTGCTTGGTTTGTGTCTCTTCAGTCTTAATCAAGTGACAACTCTAATTCCTGCTAATACAAGAAGAGTATGTGAAATCATTTTACTTAATTTTGCTTTGCAGATTGCATCTTGAAGTGTCTCTTGTAAGAAAGATGTTTTGGAATGTTTCTTCTCTGAATCCATGTGATAAAAGATCCTACTTTATTTTGCAACTTGCAGCTTTTTCCTTCATAATTGAAACCTAGAATGAAAATACGTTGATCAGTATCCCTAGATATTGCACCACAGAGATTAAGACACCTTGTAGTCTGCAATGCACTAGGTCATATTCCTCTGTCAATGTCAGAGTAAGTGTTTCTCTGGAGAAAACGATCTGCTAGAGCCTGAAGTCTATATGATATTTAATTCGCAGCACTGAGTGGGGTGTGATCCTTTGTATAGTGCTCCACTGGAGTGTGAGCATTTTCAGCACCCCTTGCTGCTTCAGTTCTGTGTTAATAGAAGATGTGTTTTGAGTTCCTGGCAAATAGCTGATACTTCTTACGCTGTGGAAATGGGGAATGCAGATTTGTCACCTTGGTTGTGAATAGCACTGTCTTGAGAGTGTCGGCAGATTGCAAAGCATAGATCAACTGTAGATACTTTCAGCCTGGAACATGCAGCTAAACTCTTCCCCCTTCTTTTCCCTTCTTTCCCCCCCTACCCCCGTTTTTTTTTTTCATCCAGTGTTTGTCTTTGTTTTCCTTTTTGTTTTTTTTTCCCTCCCCTTTTTTTTCTTTTGCTCCTTTTTCTGCAGGAAGTTTTTACATTCTTGGCTGCATTTGCCAACTCACCCATTTTGTGCAGTTTTAGTCCTCTTATTGAAGGTTGTGTAGGGTTTCACTGCAATGTACATGTATCTGCAGTCCTCTTTGTGGATTCCTCATGCTCCCACACACTGTATGTATGAGGCTGTGTATCAAACAGCACAACTGCATTACTTGTGGAGAAGAGTATTCCTTCTCGCATGGCTAACGTGAGGCTACACAAACAAATAAGTAAATTTCTCTCCAGGAAGTCACAGCACATAGTTAAAACAAATTCAACAAATTGTTGTCTGTGTATTTCAACAATATATGATCAGACAACAATGGAGTCAAAAGAGATAAAAAAAATAGAGCCTTGAAGCAGTTTAAGGTGTATTGTACCTTTATATTACAGAAACAAGCATGCGAAAAGTTTTTTTGTTGTTGTTGTTTTGGTTGTGTTTTTTTTATTAATAAAAAAATCATGTGTCACATGTATGTTTTCTCATCCATCTGCATCCATCTCTTGCAAGTGTAGGATTTTAAGAGGCAAAGGTTGTGGCCTGGATAACATTCTCAAATGCTTGTGTGTTATAAGAATTTGTGAACTGGTTATGAAAGAAAGAAGACAGGCTAATTTAGCATAGTAAGAATTATGGCTGACAGTAGAAGAGTTCATGCTGTTACAGCCTTTGAACCTAAAATTGGATGTACTGAATCTCTAGCACGAGACTGACTTGTAAATAGTGGTATTACATGCAGCAAATCCATAAAGCATATGCTTTTTAGGAATGTGTACAGCAAAGAGGGAGGAGATTCAGCATTTGGCACTGCTCTCCTGCTTGCTGTCATCAGCTAAGCTAGGCATGACCAACCAGTCAAGTTGAATAAAACCTGCAGTTAGCAATCATTGTCTTTTCTGATTTGTGAAGGAAAGTGCTGCTAAGGAGTATGGTACAGAGAAATTCTGGTGTCCTCTTGTAGCCCTGAAAAAGGATGGATTCCCAGTAGGCAGGTTCTGGGAACTCAGTGTGCAGACTTCTGTCCAAAAGAGGATTGCATACCAACCATATGAGGTTTAATGGGGCAAGTGCCAGATTCTGCCTTGGAATGTGGCAACCTTGGATGCACATACAAACAGGGGAACAAGAGGCTGGAGAGAAGCCCCACAGAAAGACATCTGGGAGTCCTGGTAAATGGCAAGTTGATTATGAGTCAGCAGTGTGCCTTGACAGCCAGAAAGGCCAACAGTATCCTGAGGTGCATTAGGCACAGCATCACCAGCCAGCTGAGGGAGGTAATTGTCCTGCTCTGCTCTGTGCTGGTGCAGCTTCATCTTAAGTCCTGTGTGCGGTTTTGGACACCACAACATAAGAAAGATATAAAGCTATTCGAGAGTCCAAAGGAGGACTACAAAGATGAAGGGCCTAGAGAGGAAGCCATATGAGGAGTGGCTAAAATTGGCTTGCTCAACCTGGAGGAGGCTGAGGGGAGACTTCATTGTGGTCTACAGCTTCCTCACAAGGAGAAGCAAAGGGGCAGACTCTGATCTCTTCTCTCTAATGACCAGTGATAGGACCTGAGGGAATAGCATGAAGCTGTGTGAGGGGATCTTGAGGGTGGATGTTAGGAAAAGGTGGTTGGGCACTGGAACAGGTTCCCCAGGGAGGTGTTCATGGCACTGAGCCTTACAGAGTTCAAGAAGTGTTTGGACAATGCTTTCAGACACATAGTGTGATTTTTGGGGCTGTCCTGTGCAGGACCAAGAGCTGGACTTCAATGGTCTTTGTCAGTCCCTTACAAATCCCTTATTCTATGTGTACTTGTCATCAGTGAATGCAAGAATAGCTGTAGTTTTGATAGGGGTGCACTGTTCTTGCGCCAATATGTTGTCTTCATTCTGTGCGGCTCTTGACCGTGTTGCACTTAGACTTGGTGAATTGCCTTTCCAGATGTGGTATTGTTACCTCAGGTTTGTTTTGTTGCTGTGGATGTTGGCAAGCCTTAAGCAGAAACGCTATTAGACATGCTCTTCAGTAGGTCTTTCGGCTTTTGTGCCATGGCACTATGGGGTTTTGGTTGCACTGGTAGTTTTCACATTCAGGCTTCACTCTTGCTCATATCCAGTAATTTTTCTAAACATGTGGTGTATATACTCAGTTGGAAATCCTTCAGGCCATTTTCTGTAGACATGGCTGTACTTGCTTTGCAGCAAAATAATGTAGTTGCTCAAAGATGGTTGGAGACTAATGTCTAACCTTCATATCTAATGGAGATGCTGTCCATAACAAAACAAATGCTGTGGCATAAAATTAGTACCCGCTAATGTTTTTGTAGCAGGAGTGTCTGACTATAATGATGTCTTCATCTGTAGCAGGGAAATAGTTCAATGTCCGTATTTCCCTAATTAGACAAACCTTGTCTTATCATTTTATGCATAAACATCCTGTTCTGTCTTTGGATTCTCTTGAGCATTTCTTCTATGCACTGGAGTTACTGTTGTCCTTTTGGCAATTCATGCTTAGGAGAATACTCTGCCGTGGAGCTGTCTGCAGACAGGCATGCCTGGCAGCTTTGCTCTGAATGTGAATATTTGTTTGCTTCCCTTCTTGTTAGCGAAAAGCATGCTGGTATCTAGTTATAGATCTCATTAAGCCATGTCGGCACGGCCACTACTCTGAGCATGTCACTGTCATTTGGATAGATGGAGAGCTGTCACCTTTCTGGCAAGGCACAAGGATGAGGTGCGGGTATCAGTAGAGGTGTCACGTGTACCAGCCTGAGTTCCCAAATCCTAAGCACAGCTAGCTGAACTGTAAAAACGAGTACACAGTGCTGTGGGTCACTTTGATCTTTCTGTTTGTTGCTATTCTTGTCCTTACCATTTTCTTGTGTGTACGTGGGATTGTTGAGAGATTTGGTGAGCAGCAGAGTCCTCAATAAGAGGAAGTTGCTCCGATTTTGTTTCCTAATGACCTGTAAGGCAAATTGCTGAGTGCATTTGTTCCTTGCTAGCTATAAAGGGAGGGAAGGTAGCACATGACTGGAAAAAAGTAGAAACTTTGTTGCCTCGGTGTTGTTACTGGTGTAATTAACACGTGTGCTTTAGTTTTCACTGAAGAGAGGATTTGAATGCTGACATCTGAATTCGTCTAGTCAGGGGTTGAAGGTAGAGAGAGACAGTTCTAGCTCGCTTGCAAGTGTCACGGGTCTCCCGGTGAAGAAGAGCAAAGGTAAAAAACCTGGTGTATTAAAGCAGTATGGTTTGTCTCCACCTGGCTGGCCAGGGCTGTTACCTGCAGGCAGAGCAGTGCTCTGCCACCATCGGCAGCTCTGCTGGACGCTGGCAGAAGTGTGGTGGTGACATCACCCCGAGGAGAGGGAGAAGGTTAGGCAGAGTCACTGGGGCTGCTTGTTCTGCGCAGGCACTCGGGAAAGGGTTTCTTTCGTATGCTGTCTAATAGATTCAGCCTTTTATTTTATAATATAATTAAATAACCAAGCCTTTGTGAGGCTCCTGAATTCCTTTAATTTAGCGGCAGCACAGAAGCTGAATTCAGAGCATTCATGGGCCTGTACTATCTCCCTGACTACTTGCCAGGTCTATTCATGCTGTTCTGAGTGCAGGAAGTTCTCACATTCATTCAGGGTTGGGGGGGTGGTGGTGGAAGGCGTTGTGGGGTTGGCTTTTTTTTTTTTTTTTTTGTAAGCAAGGGAAATGGTTATAAGGAAAATTCTTCAGTGATTCCCTGGGACCAATTTACCAACTGTTAATCTGTGAGTAAATAATGGGAACAGTTTATACACTTGGCAGCTCTTGAGAAAGAGCAGAGAATCATGAGAAGTTCACAGTCCACAGCCCCAAGATAGCTGGATACTTTGGTATGTTAGGATTTGTCTGAACAGGGATAGCTCAGTTCTGTTTTGTTAGCACATGTAATCTTACATATTCTGAAGGGCTGAGTCTGATGAGGAAAACTTTATGCTAGCATGTGGTACCTGGCTGCTTATATTTAACTTGCTCAAGTTAAATAATTCTTGTTCTACTTGAGTTTTAAGGCTCTAGCTAATATGTTCATCGTCTTTTACAGACTGTTACTGATGCTCTCAAGGAGGGGATGAGGAATTGTATTTGCTGCCTGGTGAGGGGGAAGCTGGTAACATTGTCATTCCTTTGGTTCAAGGGAAGAGTGAAGACAGAGGGGACAAGAAGGTGATACAAAACTGAGAAAACAGTGACTAAATCAAAGCAAGTAGTCAGGAAATCTAAAATGCTTTGCAAACTTAAGCATTCGTTTCACTTCCCAGGAACTGTCCCACATCTCTAATCTGTGGTATCTAATCTTTATAGCTAGATACCACAGTGATAGACATAACTGACATGTGTAAAGTGCATTGGAAAAGGGAAAGTGACTTCTGGTGTGGGTTTTCTGCTGCTATGCCTGAGGTGTTGTGGAAAGCACACAGCTATCTAGGGTGGGTATAGCAGGCAAGTAGCCGTTTTCACCAAAACAAACAGAATTGGAGTGGTACAGACTCTAGTACAGGTCTAGTGTTTCCTTATTAACTTCTGTCTCTGGATCGGCTGTTGAAACATGGGAGAGAGAAATGCTCTACAGCAGTGGGTATGGATGATTTGGTACTGAATGGGCAGGAAAGGCAATAGCTGAGAAGCTTTTTATGTAGATAGGGTGGGCTGCATCTAACATGTTTCATCTGGAAACTGAATTGGAGGTGGGAAACCCAGAGTTCATGTCTCTGGCTCATAGGATGTGTTGAAGTACACAGTTTTATGCTGGGGTATATTAACTTGCAAGCCAACCTACCCTGAGAAAATAATGTTTCAAACTTGGATTACCTTAATGCTAATGAATTACCTGTATAAGATTTGGCCTTTACTGGGAACTTGGCATGCACAGGACTTGATGATTCCCCTGCTATGAGACTTACTTTGTTACTGTGATGTTGTTATAGGACAGCTTTCTGTTCTCCTGAAAACCAAAATGGGTTTTTGAGTTGCATTCCTTTCCTTTATAATTTCTCTAAGAAAAATCATGTACTCTGTCAGTGAGCATTTGTGCTCTTTTTTCCCTTTTCTGTTTCCACCCTCCACCTTGCAAGTTTTAGAGATCAGTCTGAATTCCTCTTCATGAGATTAAAAGTCTTGTGAATGAAGTAGTTTTCTTAAGGTGTCATTGTTTCTGGATCGTGGCCTGTTAAGAACATTTATGTATGGATTATGGCACATAATCTGCATGTGCAACTGTGAAAGTAGTGCCAAGTGTCTGGATTGTTCTAGGAAAAACAAGGAAGCAAGGAGTATAAAATTGCTGCTATTGGATAGCCTCTTCGTGTTGCCTTTTTTCCCTCTCACTTTAGAACTGAGTTTTGATTTCTGTTTTGTTACACGTAATGGTCTGAATATCCATGACATCTTTTTTCTTTTAAAACAGTTTGCCATTTTAAGCTCTAAAAGTACTGTGACAGTTTTACTTTACATAGATTTATATTAAAAACCTGCTTGCCTGTAGGTGTAATATATTATATGTAAGTTTTTAATCTCTTCGGAGTTTAGAAGGTCACTACTTAAACTTATTTTGTGAACCCAATTTCATAACAAGACTAAAAAGTGTGTGGAAGCATAGATTTGCTTCAAGGTTGATTTTTCTGCAATTTTTTTAACAGCTTGTGAAAGTTTTTAGCAAAATGGAGATAAATAGCATCAGCTATTCCACACGTTCTTGAGTAGTGGAGGAGGGGAGTGTGTCAGTTGAAGAAGGTTTACAAGTTAAAATTCCTGTTGCCAGGCAGCCCAAGAAGTGACTTGGCATCACTTGTAAATGAGTGCAAATTATGGGTTGATGTTAGAGCAAAGTGGACAATGGAGAAAAAAGATGTGAAGAGGAACTTGACTGTTTGGAAAAGAGCTTGTTTCAGCTTCCAGAATATAAAATATGAAAGTGAAGGTAATTATCTTGGTAAGTCTTAACAGTATTGTGAGTAAGAAGAGAGCTGGGCTGTACTGAAAGTGTAATTCCCATCCCTTTATTATTATTATAGCATATTATGGTGAGTTAATGACTGCTGTTACAAAATGGGGTGTTCGAACATGTGTAGTTATACTACTGCTCCTCCTGGCTGTAAGAGTTGAGTAGATGAATGCTCAAGAGTCACCCGTTCTGTAATGCCAAGTCTTTTTGTTTAGCTTCTGGCTTATGTAAGCAAGTGGAGCACTTGCCACAAAACACTTTGTGCAAGACACTATCACCTGTAAGTACCAGTCTCCGTAGGGACTGTGTTTTTCCCTGTGTCTTTATAATCTGGTATTAGGGACCTATTCCACAGGTAAACTAGCAGTTAAGGGCTAACTGTGTGGATGATCTTTACATATAAAAAACATCTTGGTTTTTATTGAAAGCCACTTCTTGCACGTCTCCTTTCCCCACTATGAGTGGTGTAGGATTTGCTGTGTTGAAACATATGCCGTTGTAAGATTAAACTTGTCAGTGTGCGTGCGTTGAGCAGAACGTTGTAAGATAGTAATTAATGCTGTAGCCATCATGTGAATGGAAAATATTTCTGCAAACATGCCTATATATCTAGATACTTAAGCGGATAAAATTAGGCTTTGGAATTTCCCTCTGGTCCTGTTTAACTTTAGTCGGCTCTTAGACACACTTTTATTATGGTGATAATGGTAATCTGCCATTGTTTTACTTTTCGTGTCTGCGTTGCCCTGTCTTGTGCAAGAGCGTAACATGCAAACCAGTAGCAGTTGGGGCAAATCAGGACAGTCAGGTGGAGGCTACCTTGTGTTCTGTCAGCTGTCAAGCTTCTGTCATTTCTTCAGTTTCCTTCTGAGTTTAAAAAGCTGTTGTAGTTGTTGGGTAACACCTTTCTTGAAAATATGTTAACATTTGTACTTCAGACCCTGAAAGCTGGAAAGTATAGGCATATATTCATTCACTGATCTGTGTTTGCGTTTGATGATGGCCATAAAACACACTGATTTAGCTGAGACTCAGAATTCCTCTAGGATTCTTATGTCCATACGGGATAAAACTCAGCCGTATAATCTTACTGATACAACAGTACTGTGTTTTTCTTTTGATTCACATATTTTGCTGGGGAAAAAGCTATGCAGGCAGTTCTAGTGGATGCAGCATGTTGTCTGCTTGTCTTTTTTTTTTCAATTATGTTTAAGTTTTGCTGAAGAATTTAGAGATGAGAAGTTTAGGAAGGCTTTGTGATAGATGGCAGAATTTGTGACACCTGGTCCTTATTGCAGAAAACTGAGAAGCATTTTAGCACACAGATTTCTTCCATAGTTTTGATCTTAAAACTATCGAGGAAAATGGTGAGTTGCTCTTTTCTTCTTCCCTTTCATATTGGTATTTTATCTCTAGCAGTAAGCATTCCCAAAAATAAAAAAGAGGCAATGGTATCTTGCTGAGTAGCTGAATAGTAGAAAAATGAGGTGACATGGTAGTTTTTCAATGGCTGCTATGAGAGAGGAAGCATGATGATTTGACTGAGCAGTGGCAGCCACAAGCAAGGTAGATTCCAGATGGTGTTGGTAAAGCGTGAGTGTGATGAGAGAATAGTCTCTCTAGGCTATACATGCTGTTCAACTTTTGCTGCAAATGTAAGCACTGAAATCCTTCGTCCCAGGAGTGCTTGAGTGCAAAGTTCATTCTGTACTGAAGCTTTTCACCCAATGATGTGAATTTCTGCATCTAGTACAAGGATTCCTGCAAGCCACAGGAATACTAACAGAAAGCTCACTTCCTCACTGCACATGAAAAGGTGGAAGCACATTATTCCTCAGCTGCCCTGCCCTTTTCAAGCAGTATTTGTATGGGAGGTTTGCTTGTGTGTCGTGTTCAGAGCAGCTGCCTGTTGCATCAGGGCTCCCTAATCTTCTCCTGGCTTGGGTATTCTGTGGTGCAGCCAGAAACCTCTGGTCTTGTGTCCTTCTCTTGGCAGTTCTGTCGTGGAAGCTGGGGAGGCAAATAACTTGCTAGATGGAGATTTTTCTTTTCTTGTGGTATGACTCTGACATTACAGAAAGTCACAAGAGCATCAGCATTTTGGTTTCTGCAGTGTGCGGTTGGGCAGTGCTGCAAACAACAGCATTCATTTATCTTCTGAGGAAACCTTCCAACACAGTGGCTGGGCACGATGCTGTGCCGTGGCGCAGTTACCTGGAGCAGTCAAATATTCTTCCATTTTAACTGTCTGCACTGTCTGTGTGGAGCTGTGCTTGGGTTGTATTAACACGGATGTTTGATGTGGCCCTGGTTTGGAACATATAATAGTTTGCATTAGCAAGTTGCTAGGCTAAATCATCCAAAACTTCAGTGGCGGCAAATCCCTTGTTTTATTAAAACCTTCTGTTAGCTTGTAATCCCGTGTGTGATTAGTTGCAAGAAGTCATTGGAGTGCTTTCCCAGAGTCTTAATTTGCTGAGGAGTCAAGTTGTTGCTTGAAGGACTCAGCTCTTCCTTTTCCCTCACATCTCCCTGAAAAAAAATTAAAATATTTCAGGATTCAAAGATTCTAAATGTAAAATT